>NW_010120752.1:7738-22779 GCF_000699245.1 Pterocles gutturalis
CATGGAAAATAAGGAGGTGACTGGTGACAGCCAACATGGCTTCACTAAGGGCAAATCATGCCCAACAAATTTGGTCACCTTCTACAATGGGGTTACAGCACTGGTGGACGAGGGAAGAGCAACTGATGTCATCTACCAGCACTTGTTGAAAGCCTATGACACTGTCCTGCATGACATCCTTGTCTCTAAATTGAAGAGACATGGATTTGACAGATGGACCACTCAGTGCATAAGGAATTGGCTGGATGGTCGTACACAAAGAGTTGTGGTTAATGGCTCTATGTCCAAGTGGAGACCAGTGACGAGTGGCATTCTGCAGGGGTCGGTGTTGGGACCAGTGTTGTTTAACATCATTGTTGGAGATATGGACAGTGGGATTGAGTGCACCCTCAGCAAGTTTGCCAATGACACCAAGCTGTGTGGTGTGAACTTTGAACCTGTAGCTCTCTGTGGCAAGCCACATCGGAGCACTGCTGAAGCATCAGGTGGGTTTGCCGTGAAGGTCAAGGTCAAGGTCTGCCTGAGAAGCAGGAAAATCAAATTGCACATTGGACTCTACACACAGCTACTCAGGACAAAGAAGGCCTCTACTGAAAGAGAGACTATGGTAACAAGCACAGGGCTGAAGCTCTCCCTGCATTTACTTGCAAGGGATCAGATCCTTTCACTTCCTGCGCTGTATTCCCAGACCTGAGAATTAGCTTCTATTAGTCCCATGTTTCGTTTGAAAGGTTAATTATAATTTGATTGGACTGTTTAAAGGCTAAATGGCTGATCTGACTGATGAATGAGGATATATTTCTAAAATTAGCTGTGAAAAAATACCCAGAGAAACAGTTCCTTAGTTACACATATATTAGACTGATTAAAATTCTAGCCTGTGAAAGATGAAATCTTACATACTTAGATCTGCTTTGTTATTTCTGACAGTACAGAAGGATTGCATCTGCCTTTCCCATTGTCCATGTAGAATACAAGCAATGAAATCTTTACAGATTTCTTTACAGATCTCACATATGAGATGTGATCATTTCCATATTAGATTTGAATATTAATTCTCTGAAATATGATTTCAATAGCTATTTCCCATCTAAGTAATTGACTGTATAATTAAAGTATTCCAAATACACTTCATATTTTTAAATATCAACTCAGTATGCACTTCCTTTATTGGCTTTCTACTAAGAAGCATTTTTTTTAAAGCCATTTCAGTTATTTCAATTACTTTCTCTGTCTTATATTTTCAATAATCCTATCAAAAGCAGCAGAAACAATGGAGAGTCTACTCCCTGACTTCAGCGCTTTTATATAGAGAGAAAAACATTTCTTTGTTTACACTATGTAAAATAATAAATGGGAACAAGGAAATATTTGTCCATGCAGTCCCCTGTATGTACTTTATTGTGTGCTGAAGTCAACAGCATCACCGATGCTTAAAATATTTTCTTTAGGGATGTCAAAGAACTATGTGCATTAAACAGGCATGATACAAATTTAATAAGCATCACAGTGGCAGAAAAGGCCTATCTCCATTCTATGTTTCTAAAGTTTAAAAAATAATTAACAAGATTGAAATCTAACTTACAAATCTAACTATACTGAGATGGGAAGAGAAAACAAGCCTAACAGCACACGCACAGAATTAAGCATGAAGGTATTGCCAGCTATTGATCCATTAGTGTCAGCCTTTGTAACTATACTAAGCAAGTATTAATTTAATACTTCAATAATTTCACCATCTTCTGCCATCCCATCCTCCAGAGTGCTAATTTCCTCCCTGGTTAATTATTTGCTTTGATAATAATGAAAAATCTTTTGAGTTACAGTTTCCATTTCTATCTATAACAATCCACATTCTTCTTTCTACTTATTTCATATACCCTTTAATTATGTTCTTAGGCTACTTCTTAATCACATTTACTTTCTATTTCAAAGTTGACATTGTTTTTTTTCAGATCTATGCCTTGTTTTTATGAATTATAAAGGTAAGTAAATGCTCAGCTAGGATTTCTACTTTTACTCCCCAAACATTTCCATTTATAAAGAAAATGTATATGAAATATTGGCATAAAATATAAATACCTGCTCATTTGCCTCTGATTTATATTAAGAGGATAACATGTTACCATATAGTATTGCAAAAACATCAACAGATATTCTTTTGCTTTCTAAAGACAATTAAATTCCAGTTATTAATTTTAATTTGTCTACTGAAAACTTCAGGATAAAGGTTATTCAAGTATAAATTTACATTTTGAGAATCCATCTGAAACAAATGTGTTGAGTTTTGACTCTTTTATTCATTTTACATAGTAAGGCTCATATTGCATCAGAGTACAAAAGAGTTGGGTTTTTTCTTGTTTTGTTCCCCCCCATCTCGAAAGGTTGTTTTTAATACAAATTAGATTCATGAAGCTGTGGTTGCAGTGGAAAAGCAGAGACTGGCACATTTTTATAATTAAAAACATTTTGCTGGTACCTTTGTTATTCGTGCCTCTAAATCCTTTAAATGATCTCACTTTACAAGACATCGCATACAATGTAATCCTAGAGACTAGCAAAGGCCAAACAGTTTAAAACATTAGTACAGAACTCATCTCACTAAACGTATTTAAAGCAAGAAATCAAATGCAATACAACTGTTGAAACAGATCTTTTTCCTCAGGCAGAAAGAGACACCTTTCTGTATCAAATAGTTATAATGTCTGATTATATCATTACAGTTTTTCTGGGCAGTTGGGAGAGATGCTTGGAAGAAAAGAAATACAAGATCAGTGATTTTATCTCTTCGGGTTTGGACATAGACTGTTGACAACTCTGGCTCTCCAATTCTTTCTTAGCACATGGGTGTTGTGGTTTTGTGCAGTGGGTTTGTTTGGTAGCAGGGAGGGGCCACAATAATGGCTCCTGTAAGTAACTGCTAAGGGTTCCCCTAGCTCCAGCTCTGCTTGTGTAGCAAGGGAGGGGCTACAGCAGTGGCTCCTGTAAGTGACTGCTAAGGGTTCACCTCCACCCCTGGCTCCAAGGTTTCAGTAGCCGGAGGGGGGTGGGGGAAGGAGTAACACCGATCTGGCCCCTGTGAGAAAGTGCTGGAAGTTTCCCCAGCTTCAGGGTGGAGCCACCCCAGGCCAGGACTGAGCCAATCGGCACCTCTGCGAATGACAGATTGAAGAGGGGGCACGGAACATGGTGGAGGGTTGGTGTGGCCCCAGACAGGGCCCAGCCCAGCCCAGGCGGACCGGACTGGACTGGCCCAGCCCAGGCATCCATCTGCCTGCCTGGCTTCTCCTGTAATCCAGCCTGCTGCAGCCCAAGCCTCCGCCATGGCTCGCCCGAGAGTCCGTTTTCTCAGGAACTGGTGAAAGAACCTGCGGCAGAGAGAGGAGCAGGATGTGAGAGACAAAAGACAGAGGTCAGTGAAGAGAAAGGAGAAGAAGGGGGTGCCCCAGAACAGGGATTCCCCTGCAGTGTGGAGAAGACTTATGGTGAAGCATGGTTTGTCCCTTGGTGCAGTCCATGAGAAGATGTAGCTGTGGAGGACTCCACTTTGGAATAAGGAGCTGTGCCTGAAGGGGGCTGTGAATTTTGAAGAAACCCACTCCCGAGCCAAGCAGTTGTCAGAGGACTGTGAGCCCGTGTAGGAAGGACTCACATTGGAGCAGTTTGTGAAGGACACTCCTGTGAGAGGGACCCCACCCTGCAGCCGGGAAAGACTGTGAGGAGCCCTCCCCTGAGGAGGAAGGAGCAGCAGAGACAACATGGACTGACTGCAACCCCCATTCCCTGACCCCTGCACTGCTGGGAGCGGGGAGAAGGTACAGAAACCAGGAACAAAGCCTTCGGGCCTGGGAAGAAGGGAGGGGTGGGGATAAGTGCCTCTCTAAGATGTAGTTTTCTCTCTCATTATCTTGCTTTAGTTTTGGTTGTAAATAGTTAATAAATTTGTTGGGGTTTTCTTTTGTTTTCCCAAGCCGTGTAGGTTTCTTGCCTAATTCCTTAAGCGGTGAGTAAACCCTCCCTGTCCTTGCCTCAACCCACAAGGTTTTTAACAAGAGACTCTATGTGGTGGCTTTTAAAACCATGACAGGGGGGTAGTACAAATACATTAATTGTTTTGAACTACTTTAAGTAATATCATTATAGAATGAGACTCTGTATTTGCTGCAACTTTCTCTGTTTTTTTTAATATTTGGGTATATTTGGGTTTTTTTATATACCTCTAGGTAAAATACTTGAGAGTGCTTTGTATGCCCTTTGATACTTGTATTCACAACAGTTGTCATTTTGTTCACTCTAAACTTGTGTGACTTTATTTTTTTCTTCATTTTCCTGCCTTTTACATGGCAAGCCCACCTTTCATCCACACCTGATGGAAACCAGCTTTGTATAGATTTGTGATTCTTGATTCTAACTCAAGCTCTGATTGAAATTTTTCTCATTATTGGCACATTTATAAATGCACTTATCCACCTGTGTTTTCTGACTCTAATAAGAGACTTTCCACTTGTTAGAGCTTTCAGAGGGAACACCTGAAAGGTTTCCTTACTCTGCCTGGCTA
Organism: Pterocles gutturalis; assembly: GCF_000699245.1. Lineage (NCBI taxonomy): Eukaryota > Metazoa > Chordata > Aves > Pterocliformes > Pteroclidae > Pterocles > Pterocles gutturalis. The sequence goes on from NW_010120752.1 coordinate 12,297, forward strand.
CCTATTCTCATAGAGGAAATAAGTTATCTGCAAGCTTCCTAGCCATCGGACATATCTGAAAGAAACATAAAAATGCTACTATGAGGAGAAGCAGGAGAGTGGGGGAGACACAGACCACAGTGTGACCACATGCACATCATTCCCTAAAAATATGAAAAGGAACAGGAATAAGAGAAGAAGTATGTGCATCTGATGTCTCAGTTAGGTGTTTTGATTATAGTATATTGAATTTAAGTTCAATATGAATGAAGTAATAAATCTGATGTGTAGACTGTATGTACAAGATTTTCAGCTTTGCATTTTTTAAACTGACTACAAGACTAACAGAAATTGCATCTTTTTGGAATTTTTATTTTCCAGAAGCCCAGACAAAGAATACATTTTGAACACTGTTTGTCCATCTGTAAATGCAGAATTGTTTCCAAAATATTCAGTTCCATTTACAAAGATTAGAAACTTAACCTGACACCAGAAACAGAGAATATGCTAGACGATCATAAGCAAGCCATCATTATGACATATATTTTAGCTTTTGAAACATCATCAGGGTAGTGTTCTTGGTAAACATAGCTGAAAAATAATTTAGTACACTGTGACAAATTAAATGACCATTGCTTTTCTCAGAAAGACAGGTTATTTGTAGTCACAAGTCCTGACATATGAAATGACTATAAATTGTATTTTCTGTTATAGTAGTGAGTAGCCAACAGAACTATTAATAGCTATAAATCATCCAGCACAGATACCAACATCTACTAATTGGAACAGTCATTTTTTCTTACAGTTCATGTTTCCAAAACCACATTATACCACCCAAAGTAAAAGTTCAAAGAAGTATTGTACATAAAATGGTTCAGAAAGATGAGTACATCCATATTAATGAACTGACCTCTGTTTTCACTCTTCACCATGGCTGCAGGACTGGTTGAACTTCTGTCTTTTTTATCTCCCTGAATGCAGAACAGGTGTTGGAAGTATTCTTCCAACTTTTGTTGAGAACTTGGATGCAATTCTCCAGGCTGCTCTCAATGCACAAAATTCTCTACTTTATCTGATTAAGATTTAGCTACATTGCTTGTCCTTTCAGGAAAAGGTGTCTAATGGCAATGCTGTTTAACATAAAAGAAGCATAACATGCAGTTAATTTTTATTTCATAATTGGGAAATACCATTTTTAGTTTTAAAAAGTTCAAAATAATTTATAAGCATGCTAGGTTTCTTCAAGTAATTTTCTTACAAAAAAAAAAAAAAAATTGCTGTTCTCCTCTCACACCTTGTCAGAGAAAACTTACAGTTTTAGGACCTAAGGAGCTTAAAATCTAAATTAGCCTACTTTGGCTAGAGATTATTTTATCTTCCCAGAAGTCCTATTTCTCAATGCTTTTACCAAGCTTAAACAAGTAGAAATTTGTCTTCTGTCTCAGACTGTCTTGTCCAATCTTTCAAATAAGAACCCTTGAACAAATGCTTAGGTGACAGACTCATTCAAGCTTACTTACTGGGTTCATAACCAGCCTGAGACTGAGCTTGCCGGTGGGGACAGCATACTGGAGTTTGCATCCCTCCTGCTGGTCAGCCTAATCTGCAGCAGAATACCCGGTAAACTAAGCTTCTGCAGTCTCACCTTTCCTCTTGGACTCTGGCATGTGTTCTTGACCCTCTTACCTCCTGCCGTGTGATGATCTTGACGTCATCTACAATGCAACTACAACATGTCTTTTTGTAAAGCTCTTTTACATAAACTGGTAAGATTTGGAGTGAAGTTTTACAGTTCTAGAGTGAACAATCTATACTTATGAAGGGGGAATTTCCAGGAAGAATTGTTTACTTCTGCTTCAGCTGTGTCAGGAATGCGCCTGCAGGACCTAAATACCACTAAGGATAACAGTTTTCATTCCTTATTTTTGCCACTTTCTCTGCTAAGAAAAGGAAGGAGAAATAAGCTCACTGACAGTTATCCTGTTTAGGAGGACTGTGTGATAGCCTTCCTGTCTTACTCCTATCCATTCTTGTCTTACCTTGAGTTTGTGTACGATCCATTGATCCATTTTAAGGTGAAAATAACCTCCATAAAAAACAACAGCATAGTATACTTTTATGAATAGAATATTTATAATGCTACCCTTTGTTACAGCTGCAAAGACAGATTAGTGACACGTGTAAAACTGAAAAATTACCTTTTCAAAATTAACTTACTAGGATATGCAGTCTGGAATAGTTGTTCCCTTTGTACTTTACAGCCCGAGTGCTGGATGTGCTTTCCCCATCACTTCAAGGGTATGTTTGGACTGCCAGGTAAGCTAAGAAACACCAAAGCAATTTCATATCAAAACACCTTCAAGTACCTGAGTTAGCTTGTTTGTCATTGGCTTGGTGTTCTTCACCTTGTTACAGAGCCAGCACTAGGCAAATCCCTAGTCTCACCTTCTGGGAAGCATATCATCATCTTGGCATCTGTTTTTTCAATAGCCTTCTCTTCTTTCTTTCTTTTTTTTTTTTTTTAAGAACATTAACAAATATATCTTTCTATATATAATACACTATTATATGCCACTGACTGCTTTCTGGGAACCTCAAATGCATCACTTTATATGTACAGTATAATTTGGTAATTTACTTCAATTAGAACATTCAATAAAATATTAATGAAAGTGGCCTCTTGTTGAGATAGACCATCCATTTACATAAAGATAGGGCTGCAGCACTCACAGGTATAATCCATTAGGCAAGCTAATTGACATTTTGACCAATAGATTTTCCACGACCTCTCCCCATGCATCTTGACAAAGGCTACTGGTCAAAGTATCAATTCTCACACCTACTGGGTGACACCTACAAGTAAATTAAATGTGTTTTTAATAGAACACTCTGTCTAAGTGACCCTATCTCAATGAGTAGACACTGCCATGAATATTTATTTAGTACTGCCTTTAATGGAACCTAATACAGAGGGACACTTACATTACAACGAAGTCAAGCCCTATTAATTATCCAAAACCACCAGTTATAATAGATTGCTGGGAAAAATAATTTTTCCTGTAGTTTACCAGATTTTTATCTACCACCTGATGATTTGTTGCTATTAGCAAAATGAACTACATGACAATTTTTATGGTACAAATTTAAATTACAAGTATGGTGAATTTATTATCTGAAATAAGGCCTTGATTCAGCAAACGTTTCCTACTGTGCTTATCTTTAAGAATATGCAGCCTCTGAAAGGTCATATATGAAAATAAGATGTCTGTAGAGGTGTGTAATGGATCGGGGACTTGAATTGGAGAGAACAAAATCTTATTTATATCCTTTGGCTGCACTTTCCTAGGTACTATAAAGCAATCCATATATTTAATTAGAGGGACAGTCACCAACATCTAATAGAGTGGATAATCTTAAAAAATAATTTCTGTTAGTCTGAACTGGCTATAGGACCTGTCTTTCTTTGCCAAGAATAGGAAGATGTCATTATTTCTGCATGCATCTGGGAAAGAGATTGCTGAAATTGTAATGGCATCTTTTCCTTATTGTTTCATATGCTTTCTGTGCCCAATTACTCCCTTCATCAAATGCTTATAGAGAATCTGGATGTTTCTCCAGCGAATATTCTACAGGAAACCCTCTTGAGTTAAATAGAAAACTAAGGATTAACTAAAGATTTTTCCTATAGGGCTTTTTAAAAGTGTAGATTGATGCAAGAGCAAATATAAAAGAATAGTCTTTCTTAATACTAAAATATAAGGGTTTGTGCGGTTCTTCAACACTCAGCATCATTGCTCATTTGAAATTATGCTAAAATATACACTTCTTTGAATTTATACTGCCTACTGAAATATTACTACAGCCAGTGCATGCTTTATCAAGATTATCAGAATGTGTCTTTCTACATGGCATTTCATTTCACCAGTTACAGTATCCTGATGACATTTCCTCTGGAAATTTATTTCTTGTCTATTTAAATAGGATAATATATGTGTGTGTGTGTGGGGGGGTTATTTGAGAAGTGTTAACTTTCTGGAAACAGAAAGAATAAACATGTATGTTATATGCATGGTATAAAACCTTTTTCTATGTTCAATTATGCAGACTATCAACTATTGAACTACTAATACTACTGCATATTAAGCAAACAAAAATTTTCACATTGATCTCATTTTATTGAGGAACCCTTAAAAAACAAACATGAAGAGATCAGCAACTTGAATTTCACTTACATAATGAGATTTTCAAGCATGTGGTAGAAGCATGTGTTGGAAGCACTACAGCTCCCTTTCCTGTGTTACTAAGTGGGAAGGGAAAAAGGGGATGCAGCTCTGAAGGAAGAAGACTCAGAAGTTAGGAAAGGGGTTCACAGTTGGGAAAGGAAGAAGAACCCTGAACTGCAGAAGGAAGAAGAACCCTGAACTGCAGGAATGAATACAGAAGAAAGAGGCTGCTAGGATGCAACAAAAAGGGTTTGAGGGTTCTAGAGAGAAGAGATAAAAGTAGACATATCTGAAGGAAAAAAAATGAACTCCAGCTGATACTAAAAGTAATGGAATGATCTAATAGGATCTGTCCATAAAGCAACACTTGAGGAAGACAGGAACAAAAAAGGATTGACTCAGTTATTTGTGTTTTCCAAAGGCTTAAGGTGTTTATTTGAAAATTTGGGGGCTGGGAGGGAAGGGTTTTGTACTTTTTTCCAGTATCCTTGAGTTTTTTGGGGAAAAAAAAAATATCAGTCTTGAGGAAAAAAAAAGTCTTTACAAAATAAAAAAGAAGTTAATAATTTGTATGGACAAATGCAGACTTAGAATCCTTGATAGCATCTTCTCCAAAGAGAATGCCAAGATGATGGTGCTCTGACAGTCTTTTTGAAAGCAAGGTGGGTGCTAATTTACTCACACAAACCAGGTGTGAAACACAGCTGTCTGATGGCAGCAATGAAAGAATAATTTTTTCCTGGCTGCTCTGTAGCTTTCAAAACTACCCACTCAATAGAAAGTACTGATTATAATACTGATTCAGACAGGCACTGAAATTTAAAGGATGTTTCAGTCTTTGTGTTGCGTTACACTGAAGAGCATGAGACAGATTTTTGTGTTTGAAGCCATCTATGGATCCTCCGACCCTGATCACATTAGCAAATTTTTTTGGCAATGAAACATATTCAGTATTTCACAACTAGACTTCACAGGAAAAGAAAAACATTAACTTTTCTGATCGTAAGCTGCAAAAATCCTTAGATGTGCTAGTCACTGCTCACTGTTAAATTCATCTATAGTATTTTTGAAGATACAACAAATATTTGAAAAGATGTCTTGATAACAAAGCAGAGGGGAAGGCACACATTACTTCTTTTTATAAACAGAGGCAGTAAACTTTAACTAATTTAAAATTAAGAAGGTGTGTAACCAACTGTAAGTGCTAGTCGCTGCTCACTGTTAAATTCATCTAGTATTTTTGAAGATACAACAAATATTTGAAAAGACGTCTTGATAACAAATCAGAGGGGAAGGCACACATTACTTCTTTTTATAAACAGAGGCAGTAAACTTTAACTAATTTAAAATTAAGAAGGTGTGTAACCAACTGTAACAATTTTGTTTGCAAGAAGGGTATTAGATGTAATGTTGTAGAGGAAAGGAAAAACTGAATTTCCAAGTTTCAGAAAATTTAGACATCAACTATCTCCCTTTCTCATGTTAATGCTAAAATATATTAAACAGATGGATCCAAGAAGAGACCACGCTAGAGAAGGCAGTCTAGTCAAAGACTGAATTTGATGTAAGATGTGGGACATAACACGTAAAAGAATCTTCTGAACCATCTTCAGAATCATTCTTGTTGAACTGGCTCAGAACAGAGCAGTTTTGTTCAGCCCACTAACTACAAACAGTATGTGGAATTCAACACGGATCTGATATTTAGTTTTGCTTTATTAGTGGAAAATCAAGAATTTGTAAAAACTTATCTTGTCCTCCAAAAAATCCCATTTTCTATGATCCTTGATCAACTAAAAAAATAATTTTGATGGAAAATTTCTATTATGAAAATCAATTTACGTTGTTTTATGTTTCAAAGACAAATTATGTTTGTGACAGATGAAAAAAGTTTTTTTTTCTTTTTACTAAGTGAAAATTGTTTGATTAGTTTCTGCTGAGATGTAGCTGTTTCCAAAATTTTCATAGCTTTTCAGACAATTTTCAAAACATTTAAAATAATTTTAAACCCAAAAATTTTTAGGAGAAATATTTCTCAATACACCTGTATCCTAAAGATTTTGGCTAAAGTAGTTAGTTCTTTTCAAGCTTAATGAAATACAGCATACACTTTCTCAATTTGTGAGGCATTGAACTCTTCCATTTTCCATTTACTGCAGGTATTTCATGGTGTTCCTCACCTCTTACTGCTGAGACTCTGACACCATTAAGTTTCAAATGGTGTGTATGTTCTTCTTGAACAGTATTACTGATGCAATTCTCTATCTAGCACTGCTATTGCCAGCTGGCTCAAATGGGGGCCTCTTTAAGTATCCCAAAGACAGAAGTACCAACAAAGTACAGCCCAAAGTGCTCTTTGCTTATCTTTCATGTGAAGGAAGATCTGCCGCTTATCAAATGACTATAGAAGTCAAATTATTAGAACTAGACTATGAGGCAAATAGGGTTCTAGCAATAAAAGTATTAAAGAAAAACTGTATGTGAAACTATATAATTAAGGTAGAAGGAACTACTCCAATTATTACCTGTGCAGTTTATATACTTACACACCTTTCATGGCATTTAACTTTGTATTTACATAGGACCATTTTTTTTTTAATTATGTGTCCTAATAGCTTAAACAGTATGTACTACAGCTCCCAAATAATGGATTCCTAAAATGCAGACTGTTTTGTTATCTTTTACAACAGTTAAATATGCAAACCATCAAAGTGACAGTTCAAATGGTGAAACCTTTTACGAGTATTTTTCACAAGCTATCCCTATCTATCCACTTTTAAAAGAAATTTACATGTAAAAAGAATGAAGTTCCTAAACCGTATGACTTATATTAAGACAGGAAAATAGGACCAGAACAGAGCATTAATTAACAGAACAGCATGATATTTGTGGAAGCATATATGAGGTCCAACATTAATATTACATTAGTTCATCATGACTAACTTATTTCCACTAGACTCTACGCAGTAATCATCCTCTAAGAGTGAAACATCACTTTCAACACTCACAAGATTTTAAAATACACACTGAGATTCCTATTACTGTTTTTCCACTCTAACTCTGTAAGTGCTGCAGAATGAGCACTCGTTCTTATCAATTCATGGTGTAGGTGGGTGCCTACTTTTTTGATGCTGGATGAAGTGGGAATCAGGTGTTTCAACCTGAAAAAAAACAACTCCTGCCACTTAATTGGCCAGTCCTCAGTTTCTGACTATGTCCTGTAGAAGGATTAGGCCTAGGTGGGTTGTAATTACTGCTGTAGACAGCAGTGTGTCCTAGAAGCACTTACCTAAAAACTTTCTAAACAGTTTTGTGTTCCAAGGACTGTCACATTTTTTAGGGGACTCTGTTTCCCTGCTCAAAGTTTCAAACAAGAGGCAGCATCATTAATGCATAGAAATGCATGCTTTATTTGGGACTAGCTGTTGATGAAAACTGGCATTTCAAACACTCATTGAAGTCACAGCTGCAATGCTTTGGATATGAGATGAAAATGTTAGTTAACAGATGTACTAGTCAGTGGAATAGCTAGGTATACTTTTGTAAGACTGGAAAAAAAAAGACTGTATCTATAATTCACATTAAAATGTACGTAGATTAAAATCTGTCAAGAGTCAAGGACTGCAGATTTCAGTTAGCTCTCTGGATGTCATCTGTATGTGAAAGAATTGGAGGGTTGGAACTAGATATCTTTAAGGTCCCTTCCAATCCTTCTATGATTCTATGGCTCTGTGATCTTGTCTTCCCCTCTACTTTTGTCATTTTAGTTTTATGAGAATGTTGCTTCATAGTTACTTGTAAGATATTTCAGCTACTGTTCTTTCATTGTGCAATGCAATGAAGCCACAGTTCATAAGATCTCTCGTACACCACTGTACTAGAGTAGCTGGAGTTTACAGTCTCAACACATTGATATTGCAGTAAAAGGAATTTAAAACAAACAGAGCACCTTCTCTCAATTGAACTGAAAGGGAGTTTTTTAAAAAATTGTCACTTCAGAAGAATGTCTTTTTTCCTAATCTTTTCATATAGTTTACATTATTTTAGGGCTTTGAAAATGTTAGGATGTTTGGAGAAAACTTTACCATCATAACAATAGTTATCAAAATTCAGAAGTTAGGTTTAACTTAGGCTTAAAATTCAAAATTTAGGTCAATTTTGAGATTTGAATAGAATATTTCTGAAATGCTACAAAGTATTTTTCAGATTAACAACAAACAGGAGGTTTCAAGGTGGTGGAGAGCGAATTATCAGAAAAAATCCTGGGACAGGAAAACTTTTACTTTCTCATAAAGAGGGTAAAATATTCTTCTAAATATACAATATAATATTATTAATTTCCATATTATAAAAAAAAAGAGCATCTAAGAACATTTTTTAAGAATTAAAGATTTTCCCTTTTAGTACCCACAAAATATGTGGATAGTAGCCCCTTCCCATATTTGTGTAAATAAATCAACAATCAAATGCAATAATTTTCAAGTTTTCTTTTCATTAGATTTAATGATCACTTACTTTACTAGAGTTTTCTATGAAAGTACCATGAAGGCTGTCAGAAATGCATTTTCTGAGACATCTTAAAGATTATTTTGATAAAATTTTCATCATAATGAATGCTTAATACATATTCCCAACAGGTTTATAACATATACCACTTTTATTCTAGAAGCCCAGTATAGCTCTGTAGCCAAAAATACATTTAATTACTGTGTATATCTGAAAGTTTAAAGAGACTTTCAGAAAAAAAAATACTTTAAAAAAAATTGCACTAGTTGCTTTAATAAGAACAAAGATTTTAAATGTGGCATAACAACTTTTAGAAAGTATACTTATCATTTACTTTGAAGATGTGTGTGCTCTAAATACTGTAGATAAATGTCAATTTTGCAGTTTTGCTCAAGCATTCTTTTGAATATGGAGGGGTTTGATGTCCTAATTTTTTTCACATTATACCCTGAGATTCCATTGTTCTGGAACTCTTCTTCTATATTGAATTTTCCTTCTTTTAATATATAGTCTATTTCTATTAAGTGACAGCTGTGGAAACAGAGCGCACATAGAAACACCCGTATTGAGGCACATTGAAAAAAGCTCTGAAACAGCAACAAAACTTTGCCATATAATTTGAAGAGTTTATAAATACCAGTACTGAGAAATTATAATTATTACTGTAAATCTAGAACAAGTTATCTGTCCAGAATCACATGCAAGGTTTGTCTAGAGCCAGAAGTTTAAAAGCCTGATCTTCTGGAGCTTGACTTGCAGAATTAATCACCATTGTCCCTGCAGGGAAGTGCAAATCACAAGAGGATTACAGGACCTGCCCTGAGCTATGAAGGCAGACTAGCAAAAAGCATGAGACAGCTCAAGTTTTCTGAGCTCTGACACGATTCCACTGGTCTTACAGTACTTTGTGAGGAAGTGCAGCTCCTGGATGAAGTATAACAATGCAGTAGTCCTGCACAGCACATACTGCAGCATCTAAACCTCTAAATCAATTGGAACAGCAGTTTCTATTTCTTGAAAAGATGATCTGCAAGGACTGTATTTTTTTTGTGTTTATCACCCAGAGAAGCCTTTTGTTTGTCCCTACAGTTATAGTGTTGTTCCACTCAAGCCTTACGTCATTCTTTCTTGTTGTAAGCATTATTCTAGTTCTTCTCTACCAGCTTTTCATCTTTCTCTTTCTGACATTTCTCAGCACATTATGCAAGTCACACAGTCTTCATAGATCTATCATTAAAATACTCTGGCAGGACAGGCTAGTACTTAATATATTTCAAGATACTACAGCATACAGTAGCATATATGATTTGTTTGAGGTGACACAGGAAACCTCAAGGCCAAGACGTGTACTGACATTTTCTGAGTACCCAAACATCAGCTTATGTGTAAGATGGTCTTCTTCATTCAAAAAAAAAACTGCTCAAACTCCAGCAACCCTCAAAAAGATCTTTCTGCAACACATATTTAAAAAAAACAAAACAAAACAAAACAAAAAAACCTCAAAAGAAGCTAGAAGAAAGTAAGAACCCAATTCCTATTTTTTAGGAGTAAGTTAAATATCTAGAGGCGAATTCAGGGACACTTAAGACTACACAATTTATCATAGTATTTTGGCATCTACTTCATAAAAGCTTTTTTTTTCCAGTTTCTGTCTTAAATTTAATCCAAAAACCGTTATTCTTTTATCTTGCAGTCAATGGAAACCAAACAGAGCAGCAGTTCCTCATAAGATATAAATGCTTGGTCCAAAAGAACATTTTCCTTTCATTTCGGGT
>NW_010120752.1:22819-39522 GCF_000699245.1 Pterocles gutturalis
TTTTCCGTTTTTTCTAGCATGTTTGAAGAGAAAAATAAAACAGAAGTCATATCTCCCGAGCATTTAAAGCACATTAAAATAAAGCAATTGCAATATTCTTAAAATAATTTTTTGTCTTTTTTTTATATGCACTGAAATAAATTAATGATGGGCATTGAAATTCTGTTGCGGTACATTACTATTATCTAAGCACATCGGTGCTTAAAAGCAGTTGCCAGGCCTTCATTGTAGTAGGTGTGAAAAAAGTAGAAGAGCAAAATAAACTGTGCTTCCAGATATTCAGAGTTTAATTCTCTGTGGAATCTGTATTAGTTTCAAGGCAGCCACAGATTTACTGGGGGACACAGTGAGCCTCTCTCTATTCTATCCCTGCAGTGCCTGATGTAGTATGTTAGATATCACATAACAGCTTTGTGGCGATTCTGTCTTTTTTCCATATGTTTTGGGTCCATCCCTTCCAGTCCAGATAGTTGCAATATCTACCTCTCTCGAACCGAAAATAGCTTACATTTCTGTGGAACTGAATAGAGATGTACTGCTGAGGAGCACCTTTTTTCTTTTTTTTTTTTTTTTTTTTTTTTTTTTTCTTTTTTCCTTTTCCATACAAACAATACAAAGACCAGGAAGAAATACCCTGACTGCTTATTTTTTCTGAACATGTTATCTATGTCCCAACAGTTTCAGGGAACTGGGTGATGGCTAAGATGATGACTGCCTGAGGTAGGACTGTATGAGCACTTTCCACCTCAGTTGTGTTTTAGAGACTGTTTTTATTCAAGGAAGCAATGGATGTGAAGGAATAAGCTCTGCACAGAGAGAATGTTGCCAGAATTGCTTACTTTGTAATCTATGAAATGATGGTATTTATACACTCGGGTGCAGCTCTAGATAACGCACATCCAGTCTACTGGAAAATTTCCATGCTTCTTGAAAAACAAAAAGAAACAGCAAAAATGGATTGAAACACAAAGAAATCTGCTTTTGCTAGTAGAGACCGTCTCAGCATCTTTTCCAAGGAGAGGAGAAACCAGTAACAGTCAGACTGCAATAGAAAGGTGCCTTAAAGCATATGCAAACACAAACCAAATGGTCTATAGATCACATCCTAAGCTGCTTTTTTAAAAGGTAATAGAGCAGAAAGATTTCTGCTTTGTGTTAAAAGGTACTTATCCACAGCAATTTTGTTATATGTGAAAAGGACCACCAACAGAAGAAAAAACACAGATGAAGAACAGAGGCAATTGGATTGAGAAAATATTTAAACTATTCAACAAATGTAGATTTCCTTTCTCTTAAAACCTTCAAAGCAGGGCATTTCTGGACTATATGCCTTCAACTAAAATTCAGCTTGCTGGTGTAATAGAAATAAGCCTTTCTATTAAACAAAAAAATAAACAAAACCCAACAACAACAAGAAACCCAAACACAAAACTATCCAAATCATCAAAAGCTCTGTGTTTGCATAAGAAGACAACATCCAAGACTGTACAATAATTAATCTATTTTAAAACTATTCTATAAACTTAATTATCCAGATGTGTTCTTCAAAATGTCAAGACAGCTGGAAAGAGATCAAGCTAATAGGAATATCTGTACAGAAGCAGTTGCATATACACAGCAGGTATTGGCAATACAAAGCTTAATTACAGCATTGAATTTGATGCAAATACGTGCTCCTCCCTCAACAGTCTCCCACTTCCCCAATCTCAAAAGCAAGAATGGGAACTTCTGGTCTCTGTTTCAGAGCTCCCTGTGTGCAAGCAAGCTGCTGCACTGAATTACATCTCAAGAACAGAACTGGAAAGGTAATGAAGTCCCCTGCCCTTCACAGGAATTTTATAGTCTAATGATCTCCCACCTTGGATGAACGCTGTATCTCTGAGATAAATATTTCATAAACAAACCATAATATAATAAACCAATTTTACTCAGTAACTACTGAGCTACGTCTGATTATAATTTTTCCATTGAAGGTCAAAAAACTTTGAAAAAATAAGATGTAGACTGATAAAATTAATCATTATTCTAAGTTTAGAATGTAACTGTATTTAATGATCTCAAAAACTTTAGTTCTCGTGATAAATAAAAAAAAAATACCCCCCCCCCAAAAAAAAAAAAAAAAAAAAAGAACCAGAAAACCAGGAAGAGGCTGTAGAAGTCTGAAGTTTAGAGGAACACAAAAATACCATATTTGTATCACATACTATGTGAGTTCAGGTTGTTAGAAGACATGCTTTAGTACTTAGTTCCAGTTTCCTGCCAACTCCCAATGAAAAGCAGATCGCTGACTTTGCCTATGATGTCAGTTTTCAGACTGTAACCATTCCTTAAATCAGATGATTTTTACAAGCTCAGACTGGTCAGCATTATCAAAAATATTATTGCTGCCCAGTTAAAACGAACACTTTTGAAAAAAAATGCTTTTTCTGAATCCTAACAAATTTCATTTTTCTCTTGAATAGTGAAATTCAACAATGTTCTAGATCAGATATTCCCATGTTTCTTTACAAATCAATGCTTTTCAAGTAGGTCAGTAACTGTATGAGCTTCTCATCTCACAAGTTACACTTTGAGGCTGCCCTGAAACGAACTCTGTACATTGAGATGCTCTGTACTTCCTCTGTTTCTTGAACTACCTGCATTTGATGAGACAGCAAGGCTGAGTGGGAGTGCTGTCTTCCAAGTAAGTCTCTGAATAATAACGAAGGACAACATTTTTCATGGTTTTGAGTCATGGAAGCGGCACACTGAGAACTGCAAGTGCTATGGTTGGCAGGTGTCTAACATGATTTTTGCAGTAAATAAGATTCAAATAACTTTAAATACATCATCTGGGCTAACTCACGGCTTTTCAAAACACCACTCTCTACCACCAAAGTACCAAAACATTTAATGGTTTGACCCAGGAAACATTGGAGATGATGGAAACATACAAAGTAGTGTCAACCAGTAGAAGACTAGGAGCATTGATTCATCATAAAACATTTAAAAATTTCTAGAGATTCAACAGAGAACAGCTTTAAATCATGCTTCTGTTAATTCATATTTCCAGTTCATCCTGAAAAATCTCACTATTTCAGGAAAAAAAAAGCCCCAGCAAGAACTAAATGAAAAAAAAGTAAGAGTGACCTTTAGGAGGCTCCCCATAATTTCATGAAAATTAAGTACTTGACTGAGTTCTTTATATGATGGATATGAATTGTGGAACAGAGGATTGTAACATAAGCATTTCACACTTAAATTGAATGAGAAATAAACTGGATACAACCACATCATAGTTGGCTCAGATCACAACAGGTTCAACAAAATTAATATCATTAGACTTTCCAGATGAAGAGCTTGTCAGGTATATGTTGATTGATGGCTATGAACTCATTCCAAACTTGGAGGACAACAAAAAAAAAAAAAAAAAAAAAAAAGAAAAAAGAAAAAGAAAATAGAAAAATGGAAAAAACTCTGTGTAGCATCATGCAGCTGACAACTATGCAAATTAATCAAAGCAATACCTCATTGCTCATGAGACAAAGATAGGAACTGATGCTGTATTTGACAGGTTCATAGGCATCAGCTCTAATAGTAGCACAGTTCAATGTGAGAGCATTAGCCAGCAAACTGCACTGCCGCCTGTTTGTAGTTCCTGGAGACATAAAATGTGTATGTGCCCCAGGGCATAGGGCAGGTGGGGTCTGGGATGTTGCAGGCTATAGTGGAACAGGTCTTGGGTAATTTTCCCTTTGGCAATTGTGTTTGGACAAAAACAAAAATCTAATTAAAAATATTTGACCGTCCCCCAGTGTGGGGGAAGAAAGGAAAAAGAAAAACAGTAAGTATGTGGCCAAAGAATTGTTCTAAATAGAGTAAAAATTATCTGGGTGAGAATTCCAGGTGGTGAAAAATATTCAAATGCAGGATGATATATGACCTGAATAATCATTGTATTTTCAAAAGACCAGTATTTCAGCACAGAAATTGGTTTTGATATTGTCAAGATTTATAGGCTGCAAGAAGAAAAATTTTCTGATTTACAAGGTGAATATCCTTAGAGAGGCTTAAATAGCTTCTAAAGTGTGTCATTATTTTTTATCTGTATCATTATTTGTTATTGATATAGCATCTCGCCATCTGCCAGAAGGATTGTAGGCATATAAAAAAACAAAAGAAGTGAGGCTAACTAGTACCCTTGTTCACAGGTTCAGCAATAACACAATAGGATGAAGGAACACAGATACTGAACTATAATTATATTATTTTAGTTGGTGGTGTACCAAAAGCACACCTTTATCAAGAATTATAACATTTTAAAGAAACTAATCCCATATGAGAGTTTTACTCTTACAAAGCAAAAGAATTCAAAAAAAAAGTACTATTCCATCATGTGTATATAACAGTGCGGTAAGCAAAATTTGCTCTTATATAGAAGCTACTTAATCCAAAGTAATGCTATTCTTATTGTCAACCCTGAATTTTTAAGATCTTTTAAAGCATTATACAGTTATATAGGTTGTGTTAAACGCTGGACAGCAAAGAACCGGAAAACACTCTTGACTTGCAAAGGCTAGAGGTACAGATGAAAACTGAAGTTGATCTAGCAGAGCAGAGAAAGAGACAAGCTTTTAACAAAACCAAATTTTTGTTAAAATTTTTGGTGAAACATGCAACCTCTCAAAGACTGTTTTTTGCAGTCAGCAGTGTTATTTTCCCTCCAAAGAAGTTTGCTTTTCATAAATAAAATTGTGGTAAGCTATTTCAAATTATTTTGATGGATTGTTGAACTGTGTTTTCCTACATGTTCACTGCAAACCCCCACACCCTATACCCATTCCTAAATGTCAATAAATTGTTTGTTAAAGAAGGAAATGTAAGTTTGGTTTTGTGTTTGTGTAAACTAAGATTTAAAAAATTCTCATTAAAACGTCACCCTCTAAACCTCCCCTGAAATGTAGTTTATATTTTGAGTTCAGCTCTTGGATTTATTCATGTACCAAATCTGTCAGTTATTTCCTTCAATAAGTGGAGAAAAAGACAAAACCACACACATACCCACCCCCTATCTTTCAGCTGTTTGGGTTTGTTGGGTTTTGAGCGCTAAAGAAAGAAATTAACTTGCTTTCTTGCAAAAAATACTTTGTGTTGGTGTTATATTTTTTTCTTACGCTACTGACTTGTCTTGATATAAACCCAGAATTATGGTTTATTGAGCACTATTTTGTACACACTTGAAAGATAATTTTCAAAGTGACACTGAAATTCATTGTGCTTGATCTCAGTGCTACAAACACTGACATGAGTTGTTCCACTAAATTCATTGATCCGTTTATTAAATAGTTAAAGCATGTAAAATACTTTCCAACAAAAATAATTTTGTTAAAATCTTACTTCACATCTTCTAACAAAGTGCTTACCTGGTAATGCAGTTTTGCTAGAACAAAGGCATTGCTTTCACAGACTGCGTTGCCAAGAAGGATCCTTCACAGGCTTTTGATCACAGATCTACCAGTATCATTAGTTTTGGGAGCCCCCTGAGTTTACAGTGTCTCTAGGATTTCATATTGCTTAGCAGCTGATCTAAAAAACTGAAAGTCCTGGCCAGATAGCTGTGTGATGTTGTTCCTGAGAATTAGAACTGATTGCATGAAAAATATCAGATAATTTGTAGACTTCAAAAGTATGAAAACATACAAGGAAATGTACATGTTTTGAACTAGCACATAAGTTAAAATCAAAGTAAAAAAAAAAATCCATTGTACATACTGAAAATTTCATGCTTTATTTCCATAGTTATTACTTAGTTGTAACTGTTTAAGACTTTTTTTATCTTTCTGCTCCAGTAAGTGTACTTTGCTTTGCTTCGTAAAAAGTAATGGAGCCTAGAAATATAAAACCTCATTACAGAGCTTTTCCATTAAAAGTTTGCTGAGATGCTAGAAGAAAACAGCCATTACTGTGTGCAGATTATGATGTCAATGCATCAGAGAGGTTTCATTGGGTACACCTAAAAAACACTACTGTTGCATCATTTGTGCTGAGGAAAAAGATTAAGCTGAAACACTTCAATAGAAAAAAAGCTAATACTATCTAGGGAATATTTTGGTTTTACATTTTTCTCTTGAAATTCCCCATTACCTTCTGTTTTTGTTGAGTTGGTTTCCTTCCTCTTCCTTTTTCTTTTGAAGTTTAGCATGTTTCTCCTGAAACCTTCCACTTTAGTGAATATTTCATAGAATCACAGAATCATAGAATGGCCTGGGTTGAAAAGGACCTTAAAGATCATCTAGTTTCAGCCCCCTGCTGCGGGCAGGGTTGCCAACCAATAGAGCAGGCTGTCCAGGGCCCCATCCAGCCTGGTCTTGAATGCCATCCATGGATGGGATATCCACAACTTCTCTGGGCCTCACCACCCTCTGAGTGAAAATCCAAACTAAATCTCCCCTCTCTTAGTTTAAAACCATTCCCCCTCATCCTGTCACTACCAACCCCTGTAAACAGTCGCTCCCCCTCCTGTTTATAGGCTCCCTTCAAGTACTGGAAGGCCGCAGTGAGGTCTCCCCAGAGCCTTCTCTTCTCCAAGCTAAACAAGCCCAGTTCCCTCAACCTTTCCTCATAGGAGAGGTGCTCCAGCCCTCTGATCATCTTTGTGGCCCTCCTCTGGACTCATTCCAAGAGCTCCACATCTTTCTTGTGCTGGGTACCCCAGCCCTAGACACAGTACTCCAGGTGGGATCTCACAAGAGCAGAGTAGAGGGGGACAATCACCTCCCTCTCCCTGCTGGCCACCACTCTTTTAATGCAGCCGAGGACATAGTTGGCCTTCCAGGCCGCAAGCTCACACTGCTGGCTCATGTCCAGCTTCTCGTCCACCAAGACCCCCAAGTCCTTCTCCGCAGGGCTGCTCTCAAGGAGTTCTTCTCCCAGTCTATGCAAGTACTTGGGATTGCCCTGGCCCAAGTGCAACACCTTGCACTTGGCCTTGTTTAACATCATTGGGTTCTCATGGGCCCATACTCCAGCCTGTCCGGGTCCCTCTGGATGGCACCCCTTCCCTCTGTTGTACCAACTGCACCACTCAGCCTGCTTTGTCTGCAAATTTGCTCAGGATGCACTAGATTCCCTCATCTATGTCGTTGATAAAGATGTTGAAGAGCACCAGTCCCAAGACAGACCCTTGAGGGACACCACTTTTGACCAGCCTCCATCCAGACATAGAGCCATATTTGAATATATTTGAAGACAGATTTGAAGTATATGCTTTGCTTTAGCAAACATATTTATTCATGAGACAACTTCTCTTACAGCAGACAGTCTTAATTCTAACTTTTTTTCCCTATAAACTTTGTTTGGCTTCTTGAAATAAAAATCCTTCAATAAATTACTACATTTACCCATATCAAAGGCTTATAGATACAGACACTTTCTGTTTTTTAGTCATAAACAATCTTTTAGTTCTAACATCTCTTATGCCCTTTTATCACCCAACATCCCAGTTATGGAAGTTTAATTTTTAATATGAGACTATGAAATATTGAAAAGCAACACATTTTCTGCTAGTCATTATTACTCAGGATATACAGACACAGTTTGAACAAACCAATTTGAATAGAAACATACCTAATTAAACTAGAGATTAAGAAGATAATACAGTCCTGTTTCTAAGAAACAATGAAAAAAACAGAATTCTCACTGAAGCTCAGTTTACTTCCCTATGATTATGATCATCTTTAAACACTTAAATTTAATCATTCACGTTTTTAGTGGAATATAAACTTTTTTTTTTTTCCTTACAGAAGGGGGTGCATTACTAGTGCAACTTTTACTTCATTATAGGATGATATTTTGGCATTAGCAATACTTACATACCTCACCATGCCTGAAGAGTTTAGTTTCTAACAATTGACTCCCAAAGGTTGAACTCATTTTAGAATGGGGCAATGAAAATGCTCTATCGGTCTTGTACTATTTCCAAAACCTTCTCACTGTAGTAAAGAATTTTCACTCAAGTTAATCTACCATAGTGTCTTTAAGTGACTACCAATCAGGTGTTTGGTTATTGTATTTCATTAAAGGCCATTTTCTGCTCAGAAAGTACAGAAACATCTTTTCAACACATAATTCTACATTTTTTTTAGTTTTTGTTTTCCTAATCTTTCTCTCTTTCTTCTTGATTTATCATAAGCACTTCTTTTATAAAATTCATACTTCATTAACATAATGCATCTGAATAAGCCAGAAGATCACTTCATAGGAGGTACAAAAAAAGTAATCCTTTGCCCTACTTGTGCTTCTGAATAGAATCACAATTTTCACTTTGCCTTTTGGTTTCTCTTCTGCTGTAGACCAGAGTAGCTAAAGCAGAATTAAAGAGCATTGCATATCATAAGGAAATCAGTACGGATAGAAAACTTTATCTACAAGTGTGAGTTGTGGAACATTTAGTATTATTTGAGAAAGATATTTACGAACTATAATTACAGTTTTAAATGATTTTATTTAATTGCAACATGGGGAAGTTCCATTTTTTGTGTTCTTATCCTCTTTTCAGTTAGGTTTCCATATTTGTGATAATCATTACTCTGAAGCTCTGGAGAGTTAAGGCTCTCCTTATCTACAAAAATGGCTTAACAGATGTAGCACAAATAATGACAGTATCACTTACTCTTTCTGAGTCCTGGAATGGTCTTCTGACTATTTTTCATAAAATTCCCATTGAGACACCCTCCATACTCTAGTACCTATTTTCTAGTGTGGACAATGGACCAAATTATAGGATGCGATGCTGATCCTGGACTGAAATCCAGTCAAATAAAGAACATCCATTAAGAAACAAACCAAGCAACCCGAGTTCAAATAACAACTATTAAGTAAGATGCTAACTTTTGACTGTTTAATTCAGATATCTCCAAAAAACATAACTGATGGACTCTCTGGCAGATACTACTTTTTTTCCTCCCATGGCTTTTGACTAACGACATTTTTTCTCCAGCATTTCCTCGTTTGCCTGCTCCAGCTGCTATATAGGTTGTCTACTGCTTAAAGTCAGCCAGTCAACTACTTTTAGAACTGAAAAAGTAGATCTCTTTTCTTCTCTCTTACAAAATAGAACTCTGGGACATCTAAGTAGAAGCAACTGAAACTAAAATATTAAGAGGCTAATGTAAACAAAATAATAATAATTCAGAAGTCTGTATTCTTCAGGAGATACATTTTATGGGCATAATGCTCAAACATTCTGCTTGAACAAAAATCATCAGGTGATGACTTTGTTTCATTGTAATATTCTCTTCTGGTTTCCTTTTAGTTAATCTTACTTAAAACATAGCAAACTATAAAATGCACTGAATTGCTATTTAATCCTTATTTTATGTTATTATATGAGAGAACTGTTGCTGAATCATCTTGCCACCTTCTAAATCAGACACGTATAATTGACAATTTTGTCATTAACAAAGCTTTGAATTTAAGTTACACTTCCCTACTCAACTTTAACTTTATTCCCTTAGTAATACAGTTTATAGTATATGCTACTAGGAATGTAGACCTCTGTGGGAAACAAGGCTGCTTACAACCGTACAAAACCTTGTTTTTCCTCACCATAGGGGGACACAATTTCATTTTACTGAGGTGTTTGTGAGAGTTTGTCTTTTTCTGTAAAGGGAGGAAGAAAAAAAGAAGCAAACCTGCTACACGAAGTGCTAACAGAATTGTGAAGGCCTAGGTTATCGAAGCAAGAGTGTCTAATGTGCCAGGAACTAAATGGCTGTAACTTGATTTTACTTTGCAAGCTTCTGCAAAAGTGGTTCTGAATGACAGATCAGTCTATATCTCTTGTACTTAGTACTTCAAATGTGTGTACTAGACACAAGCTTTCCAAAAGGATACAAAACATAGAGGCACATAAGAACAAAGCAAAGGAAATGTTTGACATTTCTGCTGATAGTTAACTGCTTTTTAAAAGCAGCTGGGAGCATGAAAATGTCTGTCTGCTTTCCCTAAGAAATTAAGAGTCAGCCTTTGTAGTCTGAATTTAAAATTTAAAGAAGTAATGAAATCAGAGATTTTTATTGAAAGTACTCCTGCAGAACTGTCATTTAAGATGTACTCATCACAAAGTAATGAAATTAGAGATTTTTATTGAAAGTACTCCTTCAGAACTGTCATTTAAGATGTACTCATCACAATATTAAATCCAACAAGCATTTACCACTACCTACTTAGTAAAAATTACATTGGTATTGCCCATGACAACAGAAGATGTCGTATGCTTAACAAATCAAATCAGAGAGCCGTAAATATGACTGGAATGAGGAAGTATTTAATGTCCTGATACATTCCGAAGATGCTATCTGCAAGTCCTGCTCTGAATAAGCCACTACTGATCAGCCTTTGCCTAAAAACCAAACATACTCTATAAATATTGCCTTTTCACTATACTTGATTGCCATGAGCACCACTTTGTTCAATTGTACCTGCACTTCTGAAGAATTTTAAGAAAGAAAAAAATATCTCTTAAACATGTGTCAAGGGTTCATAGTAGAGAACTTAGAAATATGGCATTTTTATTCAAAATCTAACGTCTTCTTAATCTTGTTTCTGTTTGTGTCACCCTGTCTTCTCCCATCTGCTCATTTGTTTTCTGGTGTTCCAGGAAAATTTACCCTCAAAGGGTACTATCTAACATAACACTTCCCAATCAACAGTGTAGAGTTAAAAACATAGGACAAAAATAGGGTATGCTGCCAGGAAAAGGATTTGGGCTCCTTTTGTTTTCCCTGAAGAAATCAGTGTGATTTCTACTCTGGCCCAAGGAACTGAGAATAAAAAACTAGACTATTTTTTTCCATGTGAGCTCTGTTTTTGCCAAGATGATGACAAATAGCAAAGACTAGCATTACGTGTTATTTAGGAAACACATGGGTAAAGCAAACAAAAGCAAGCAAGCAAGCAAAAGCCCTAAACAACACAGAAACAAATACAAAGTACTAGCAGCAGTGACAAGATTTGCCATGTCTCTGGTGGTTATAATCCTTATTTGCAGGTTCATATCACTACAGTCTAGTTGTTCTTCTCATCTACGGCAGTTTTAACTATCTTCTCCAGCATGTTCTCTCCAACACTTTTTTCAAAGTACTAATCAAAACAAAACAGTAACCCTCAGTCTGAATCCTCACACTGCCTTTTTGTAATCTAGTTCCAACTGACTGTTTGAAATAGGACTTAAGGTTTTCAATTCTATATATACATATGGAAACATAAATTTCAAATGTAAATACATATATACATGTATTGAAAGTGCAGCTGGAAACTGGAAAGTTTCATAATCTACAGTAAAAAGGTATTCATTTTCTAGGCTAGCATAGGCTAGACTGTGATCTATCAAAGATTTTGTAATGCAAAAATATGTATGTGTGTCTCAGCTGGCATTATAACTATAAACTCCACATACATCATGAAACACAAAATGTCTGCCTACAAAAGTCAAACTAATATATATGTATAGAGCAAGTGAAAAGGGGGACTACAGAATGTGTAACGTGATGTGGTGGGTTGACCTTGGTGCCCACCTAGCCGCTCTATTACTCCCCCTCCTCAGAAGGGCAGAGGGAGAAAATACAGTGGAAAAGCTCATGGGTCAAGGTAAGGACAAGGAGGCCACCCACTAATTAACATCATGGGCAAAACGGACTTAACTTGGGGAAACAGTCTAGGAGGTTTCTGGAGTGTGTGGAAAATAAATTCCTGACACAGCTGGTGAGTGAGGTTCTAACGTGTCAGTCCCTTCTCCCAAGTAACAGCACAAGAGGAAACATCTTCAAGTTGCACAAGGGCAGGTTTTGATTGTATATTAGAAACATTTTCTTCAGTGAAAGGGTTGTTGAGCATTGGAACAGGAAAGTGGTTGAGTCACCACCCCTGGAGGTGTGCTTAGGGACACGGTTTAGTGTTGAACTTCACAGTGTTAGGCTAATGGTTGGACTCGATGATCTTAAAGGTCTCTTCCAACCTATATGCTTCTATGATTCAAGAACAGACTTGTTCTTGAATCATAGAAGCATATAGGTTGGAAGAGACATTCATTGGTCCCCCAAAAGCCACAGTTCCTTCCAGAAAACCTGCTCTTGTGTGGGCTTCTCTCCGTGGCCGCATCTCCTGATGGAATTCTGCTCCATCACAGGGTCTCCACAGGCTGCAGCTTCCTTCAGGGCATGTCCAGCTGCTCTGGCACAGAGTCCTCCATGGGCTGCAGGGGAACAACCTGCATTACTATGATCTTCACCGTGGACTGTGGATGAATCTCTGCTCCAGCAGCTAGAGCACTTTCTCCCCCTCCTTCTTCATTGACCTTGTTGTCTGCAGAGTTGTTCCTCGCACATACTCTCATCTCCCATAGCTACTGCACAATGTTTTTTACCCTTTCTTAAATATGCTGTCACAGATGTGCAACCAGTGTCACAGATGGGCTCAGTTTTGTCCAGTGTCTGGTCTGCCCATATTGTGACTGTTTTCAGGAGTTTAACAGATAACTCTTGTAAAAAAAAGTCTCCTTCCTCCTACTCATAAATTATTGTTATCTACCTGTGTGTAACCCCTCTGTTTTCATGTGTGTATTTATATATATATCTATATGCATATTTATGAGCAGGTAAATCACATTTGTATGTGTGAGTTGCACTAATATATCCATAAAATAGTTTTAAAGTTAAAACATAAAAGTGTTCTACTTGAATAACCCCCATAAAATCAAAGGCTGAACCTTTGACTTTGTCCCATTAGACCTCTAAACCAAGTGAAGCCATGCATCATGTTTCAGTGATTGAAATGGAAATAAGTCTAGTATGGGAAATCTTGGTCCTATAGCCATTAGGTGAAAATGCCTATATACAAATTTTATGGTCTTTTAAGTGAGAAACAACAGTCTATTTTATCTCCTAAACTATAGACTTTTGACAGATAATGATTGCTCTTAACCATTAAACTATTCATTTCTGAATTTGATTCTCTCTAGTATGATGTATTACTTGCCCACTGGCTTCTCACAAAGTTACCTAGTTCTCTCTCAAAATGAAAAGTCGCAATGTCAAACAGAATGTCACTTTCCTGAAAACCTTTAGTTAAGCCATTTAGCTAATTGACATTTTCCACAAATTTTTTTTCCCCTTAAATTAGTCTAACAAATTGTTCCTAGGAGTTCACGCAGCCATTCACGTGATGAACTATTAGTAATGTAAAAAAGTCTTCAACAAATTAGACTCACTTATTCTACTTACTACTGGTAAGGGTAAAACAGCAAGCAGGATGACATGAAGTTTCACACAGAAATAGCTTCCGACAGATAAACAACCAACGCACATGAATAGTTTATTATTTACAAAACTCCAACACATTTCTCTCTTCTTTTAGAAGCTCAATTGATAACTCAGAAACCTATTCATTAACGATCATGCCTGTTGAGGATGAGTAAATTCATCAACAGCCAAAATAAATGTCAAGTATTTTGTATCGAGTTAAACAATGGAAAAAAACCTGACATTCCTTTACATATATCCTGACATTCAATATTTTTCTAAAATCAGTAAAATTGTTTGACATATACATGTCCCATCATATTTTTTCAACACTTTAAGTTGATTCAAAGAAAAAATTAGTGAAAATTGGTTATTTTTTTAAACATTTTTAAAAGATTTGTTATGAATTTAAAATGTAAGGAAGATGAACAGCTGTAACAGCACTACTCAGTAATACCAGAAAAGAGAGAGATTCATATTCATATACAGGTTTGTCAGAGTTCTCCTTATCTCATTTGAGTGCTTTGATAAGACAGGGTTTTGACTGCCTGGGGATTGATTTATCATTCTTGAATATGTTTATAATTTTTCAAACTCTTCAAATATTTTATGTTTTATTTTGAGAATTAAATGAAGTAAAATTAAATTATCAGGTATTTAATTATTAGTAATTTATACTGTAAAATAACATTCCTGTTAGCATTAGAAAAAATATTGTTACAAACTCTCAATAAAAAAGATAAATTAGTGTACAAGGAAATCAAAGCTATTGAAGCACTTCAGGCTTGTTACATCCAGACAACTGATCAGTTGAAAGTAGAAGATAATCAGTTATGATCAAATAGTAGCAACTCTTCTATTTCAGTTTTGTCTTCCAAGGAGCACAAAACTTATTTTGTTTTCTTATAGCCTATTTCTTTGATGTTACAAATATTATCATGATTACATAATGCCAAGTCTATACAACAATAGAGGGCACATATTGATATATTTACTGCAGGGACATTGTCAAGCTTGTTTATGAATTTCTAAAAATTAATTGCACTTTATCTGGTCATTCAGTTATTTACTTTGTATAATTCTCTTGTAATTTATCTCTACCACAGTATCATTTATTTGTAGCATGACAGCTTACCAAAAAATTCTGTTGCCATATACAGGCATATGGTAAATGCACAGCAGACAAATTACTGAACTGATATTCCAAATGCGGTTGGAAACGATCATAATTAGTTTTCATTAGTCTAATCAAAATTGGTTTAGGTTGGAATTTAATCACATATACCATCATTCTAAACAAAGAATAAGTTGCTAACAGAACAATTAAATTTTGTTTTTTAAGATCCTGTATGCCACATCAGTTAAGAGTAAAATCATTCACTTTATACACACACACTATTTTCCTATAATTTTTAAAACACAATACTTGCAAGATATCTGAGAAGTGCACTTCATTAATCTGTACTGTATATATTGATGCAGATACTAGTAGGGATCATATGTAAATCAAAACCAAAGTACGAAACCCCGGTATGGATTAGGATACGTGTTAGCTGATATTGCCTAAAGTATCGTTGTACAATGTATTTCTGAAGCAAATGTGCTCAGAAATCATTACACTGTCAGATAAAAGCTTGATAAAACAGCTCTCCTTTCCAGAGTTTACTTTAACATGGCATGATAACTTAAGCATATAGAAAAAAAATCCATTGCTTATTATTATTTTTCTATTTTCAAATGTCATTTCTCACTGGAATTGGAGTATACAGAAAAATGAAGGAGGGTGAAAACATAAGAAAATAAAACAACCATTTTAGCTAGACTGTTATTCTATTTTCCATATAATTTTGTGAACAATTTTGTTTACCATAGGGTTATCTTCACCAGCTATGCTTTCCAAAGCCATTTTATAATGAAAAGTGCAATTTTTATAGTGAAAGTTTTTATATTCCTGCTTTCTGCATTTCTTGTAAGTGTTCTGGGAAGACCATTCCAACTGTATTCAGCCAGGAACTGAGTGTGTTCCACATTACATAGTCACTAAACCCATATTACAGACTTCCTTAATTTTTTTTATATCCATTTTCCTGATTTTTGGAGCACTCCCTAGTTTACAGGATTCACTGAAAGTGAATAAATAGCCAGAAAAAAATTGGAATGATAGTGTTATACAAGGCACTCTTAAGAACATTAAATTAATTCCCACTGTGAAGTTAAAAGTTTCTTAATTCTCTTAGAATACACATAGCAGTAGGAGGAAAAATAAATCTCCCTTCTGGGTCAGCAAATGTCCAAATGAATGAGAGCAGATATTTTTAAAAACAGATAATATAAGAAAATAAAAAATGAAAGAATAAACACAGTGTCATTTGTTTTTTGCCCAGGTCAAAGTGATTTTGAACAGCAGGTTGCAGCATGATGGTTGGGTGAAAGTACTGCTCTCTGGTCTAGGTCTGCCTGAAAATATCTGCACTTCAAGAAAAGTCAGGTATATAATTCCTCTTCCTGACCCCTCTACTCATCAAATCCTTACTGGGATAGTGTCACTCTCCAATTCCTACGTGGGCCTAATAGTCTCTCACAGTTAACTCTCAGGTGCACATCTTTACAAATTTAAGACACACTGAGAAGAGAGGACTGTCTCTTCAGTGGCAGCATTCCTGTGGCAACAAAATCCATCTCAGTGGAGCCTAAAGATTTCAAAGGGTCTGTTTCACTGCATTCAGAATCTTCCTTAAGGCCTATTAAACATTTGTTAACAGAACTGTACACTATACAAGAATACTGCAGTGAAACGAGTTCTCTTCTCTTTATGCTGAGACATGTAAGAAAGGGATGACCAAATAATGATTGCTCTAGACCCTGAAGAAAAACGGGCCCTCAGCAACATCCTGTTTTTGCATTTCAGGTATACAAAGATAATTGCTAATGTTGGAGTCACAGTATTCTAAGTCTTAAGGTATCGAAGTATTTTTAAGGTATTAACGTATTTTTTCTGTTCAGATAACAGGTAGTTGTCTCAAATGGTGTACAAGATTGCAAGTAAAAAGGAACCAATTCTAAAATCTTCAAACCTGCACTTCCTTCATGAGGTCCATCAGCTAATCTAATATGTTTGGAAACAGTTTTCTGTACAAGTGAACTGAAATATAGATGTGAAGCTGAACTTCAAAGACCAGCATTAACACCAGGTGAATACAACTACTCTTCTGTTCTATACTATGTACAGAAAACTTAAATTAGCTGTTCATACTATGTTGGTTTTCAATCCACAAATTGTTCCCAGACCTTTCATTCTTCTATAATAAGTTTCACTTCAGCAAAGTTCCTTATAAGAAGGATCAGCTGTATTTCTACTGAGTCTTCATTCTGACAGAAGCTAATCTTCAGTAACAGGATTTGTACTCAGTCAAACTACATTAGCAG
>NW_010120752.1:39539-54958 GCF_000699245.1 Pterocles gutturalis
ACTATTTTTAGATACTCATATTTTTTAAATTCTTCTGAATTATACATTAATTTTGTGCAGTCTACAAGAAAATGCATTATTCTTCATTATGTGGCTATAGAATTGTCTCAGTCAATAAGCCAATTTCTCTGTAACCATTCAGAATGCAAATCCATGTACTCTAGCTGAAGGCTATTATCAGCCAGAATGCAGGAATTTATATAAGCATTATATGATTGTTATAAAAACTGATTATGCCATTTGTTATGTTCTGATTGGCCACTGCTCTCAGAACTCCCCACCCATCAGCCCCAAAGTTGCCTCTGTTTTAGTCCCTTTTACTCTCCTGTAATCACACTAAAGCCAAGAGGCTAAACAGAACATAATATAAATAGACAAGTACCCATGCATCTTAATAAGATTTTCCACCAACTTTTATTAGAATATCCTGTTTCCAGTGGCTAATAACAGTATTAAACTATTAACAGTTTGATATAAGTTCAGCTGGGGTTGAATTTCTTTTACACTGAATGTTTACTATTTCTAAAAGAAATAATAATTTTAAAATCTATTTCACATTTGTAGAGATAGTGTAAAACTTCACCATTAATGTTTCAAACAAGGTGCCTATGCTGGCTATGCATCAGTTGAAATTTAAAGGAGCAACCCTTCACAGTCAGTTGTTGTATTTGATTTGCTTAGCAAGGTTTTGATAGTGTGAGGGCTACAGAGGCGGTTTCTGGGAGAAGCTGATAGAAGTTTCCCCTATGTCCAATAAAGACAATGTCAGACAGCTCCAAGATGGACCTGCCGCTGGCCAAGGCCGAGCCCATCAGCAACGGTGGTAGTGCCTGTGAAGAAGGGAGGGGTGGGGGTAAGATGTTTTAAGATTTAGTTTTTATTTCTCATTATCCTACTCTGATTTGATTGGTAATACATTAAATTAATTTCCCCAACTCAAGTGTGTTTTGCCTGTGACGGTAATTGGTCAGTGATCTCTCCCTGTCCTTATCTCGACCCATGAGACTTTCATTGTACTTTATCTCCCCTGTCCAGCTGAGGTGCAGAGTGATAGAGCAACTTTGGTGGGCAGCTGGAGTCCAGACAGGGTCATCCCACCACAGTTGTTTTAAGTCAAGCACTAGAAATGAACCACCACGTATGTCTCAGACATGCACAGAAGAAGCAACTCAAATACAGAGACAAAAAACTGGCACCACAGACATCTGTGAAGGATGAGGAAGAGGGCTGTCACAGAGAGTAGGCTGAGATGAAGGATCTATATGAGAGAACGAAAACCAAGAATTGGAAAGCAGAAGTGCATAAGACAGTATAAGGAGCCACAGATGAATGAAGGGGATGGTAGAGCTATCAGACATGGAAATAAGAGATTGGACTATGTAAAGTGGACTACAAATGGCTTCACAAAAAGACTGGGGAAAGGCTGGGGGCAGGGCAGGGGAGTTACACTGAAGTATGGAAGAGAAACAAGCAGAAGTGATTGAGCCAAGGTCATAAAGAGCAGAAACAGATTATGAAATGGAGGAAGAAGGAAACAGGCATAAGTGTGATCAGAAGGTACTTGAGTGAGACAAAGACCTGGTAGAGAGGAAGAGCTGGGTCTAGTCAAATGGGAATGGCAAAGAAAAGGTAAAGACTAGAAGAAACAGGCAGACACTGCATTTGCTGGAGTACACACCCTTGGGAACAAAGCCTGGGGACAGATTCTGTGCCCTCAGCAAGCCACATCCAGACAGTGGGGCAGACCTGTATGGGAGCATCCTACAGCTGCTGGGTGATGACCCACTATGGATTTACCTTCCTGAATCATATTGTATTCTGGGAATCATTAAAAAACAAAGATGAATTTTCAATTTTTCAGTTTGACTTTTAATTCACACTCCATTATCTATCAGGAAACTGCATTCATAATCTAATTTAATATTTTATTAGGACTATCCAATTCCACTTTGAGCTTTCAGCTATGACTGTAGTATGTTCTGTATCAGTCACCTGCTTGCTGCTCCTCCGACAAGCCTCCTCCTACAAAGAGGAGAAAAAGAGTTGAAAAAACAGCTTGTGACAGTGTAATTACTGGGAGAAGGCAGTGTCATGGCTATAGAGACACATTCCAGAGAGAGATCAATGGATAATGAAGAAGCTAGATTTTATAGCTGCTAGGAGAATACAGAAGATGCATATTGGAACAGAATAAAAATAATGGGTTCTTCTAAAAAATTTGAAACACATTTATTCCTGTATTTAAACTGAATTGAAAAAAAAAAAAAAAAGATGCAATTTATTTGTCATGCTTTAACCATAACCACTTGCTCTCTCCTCCCAGGTGAGACAGGAGAGAATATCAGAAGGGTGAAAGTGAGAAAAATTGTGGATTGAGATAAAGACAGTTTGATAGGTAAAGCAAAAGTGGCTTGAACAAGCAAAGCAAAACAAGGCAAACATGGGCAGACAGGTGCTCAGCCATCCCCAGGAAAGCAGGGCTCCATCACAGGTAACGGTGACTTGGGAAGACAAATGCCAACACTCTGAACCTGCTCCCTCCCTTCTTCTTCCCCCAGCTTTTGAATGCTGAGCATGATGTCATATGGTATGAAATACCCCTTTGGTCAGTTGGGGTCAGCTGTCTCAGCTGTGTCCCCTCCCAACTTCTTGTGCACACCGAGTCTCCTCAGTGGTGGAGTGGTGTGAGAAGCAGAAAATATTTTGGCTCTGTCTAAGCACTGCTCAGCAATAACAAAAACATCCCCATGTTATCAGCACTGTTTCTAGTACAAATCCAAAACATAGACCCATACTAGCTATTATGAAGAAAATTAACTCTATACCAGGCAAAACCAGAGCTTTCTTCCATCTCTTCCTGAAGAACATTTTGAAAAAAATCAGTTCTAAGTCACACCAGTGTTGTTAAAGAATTAGAGGAGGAATAAGAGGAAAAAAAATGTTAAGTCAATTGTTTTGCTGATATAACTGAAATTAAAACATGCAGAGTATGTATTTATTACTCAAAAAGATTCACAGATTTCACTTTGATACATTTTGGTAACTATTGAGAGGTGAAATAAAGAAATTTATGGAGCATGGGACTGATGTAATTAAAGATAATATAGAGTTGGGTAGGAATGCTCAGTTATGATTTCTTGCTTCCATTCTTTTGATAACTTGAGTGGCCAGAGCATGTACTGTAACTCATTTAAATCTCCAAAATTAACAGTAACCCCTGTATTTAAATGATTGTTCAAGATATAAAGTATCAAAATAATGGCTCACTTTATAGTAAAATATGATAGAACAACAAGGTTTCCTTCCCTTGTTGACATTTGTTTAAATAAAACACTTAGGAAATTTACTGTTAACATTCTACTGTCGCTGTCCTTCTCACTGAAAAAAAGATTTCACACAATTTCTCAGTTTTCACAAGTTCTCCACTAAATGAAGTCTGTGTTTATAAACAGGACGATATATTCAAAAAACCTCATCAGTTGTGCCTTTACATTTTGCAAAGCAAGCACTTAATGACCTTACCCATTTGGTTCCTTATTTCCTCACTTGAGTGTCCTTAAGAGTATGATGTGCACTTTAAGATTGAACACTAAAGATTTACCCACAGCTCTGTTTTGTTACTTGTGTGTTGCTGAAATTGTTCTTTTTTTTTTATTTTATTTTTTTTTTTTATTTTCCATAGCATTGCCTCTTCTTGTGTGGCACAAACAAGGGTACAAGAGAAAGGAAGAAAGCAGGGTCCAGAGGCCTCCATGTGAGTCGTGGGCTCCTGAATCCCAGAGGCCAATGCCACAGGAGGTTTCTGTATAGCTTGTAAGAAGCTGATAATCAAATGACTTCCCTGAAAGTAAAGCAGATGCCCAGCATGGATGCCTGTATTGCTTATGAAAGAGAGTTCAATACTAGCATAAACCCAAACTGATTCTGTCTTTTTCCAACAGCATTGTACCTTCCCTTGAAACCAATACAATTACTGAGGGTTTTGGCCAACATTTAAAAAACAACAATTTTTCAGATACACTTTTGAAACTTAAGTGATCTTGATCCCCTCATGATTTAAGTTGGCATAATGTCATTGCAGTCAATAAGGCTGTTTGATTTATATTAATAGAAGACCTGGCCCATTTATCTTCTTCCTCAGTTTAAGAGTAATTTGCATATACTTGGAAGTAAAATATCAATCACTGTTTATGCTTTGACAAGCCTGGATGTAAGTTCATAAAACACAAATGTATATGAGTTTGTACGTATACATACGCACATAAATACATGCAGTTAGAATTACTACTACCTTATTGGAGGGGTGGGACCCCAACAATTAGAGATTCAGGTTTCAGGAACAGAAGCAGTAAACACAGGAATCTATCAGTTTTTTATTTTGATTATGTATTTTGATGTATTTTGAAACTTGAAAAGTTACAGCAAAAACTGTATGGGAAAAAATTAAACATTGATGTTCCCAATGGTACAGTTACAATATTTTGCAGACTTTCACCAAATAAGCAATGTTCCAAGTTGCATGTACATTCATTGCTGAAGAAAAATTATTTTTTCTTTTCAGTTTAGAATAAATTATACAGGTTTGTTTAACCAGTACTCAACCATTTTGCTTTTTGAAAGTAAATAATCAGAAAATTAAGTATAAGAACTGATAAACTGGATTTTTCTTCACAAAGCCACTGTCTTCCTCATGACTGAGCTATATTACACAATTTGCTTTTTAAGAGGAATACTATTCACAAAGCATTTCTACAGGAATAGGAAACATCTTTCTGTATCTCACAGTGGTTTCCACAAGATTCCACTTGGTACAACAAAAAACCTTATAATTTTGTGTGTTATTATTGCATTATAAAACCTGGAAGGTTCTTTCAGGATCCTTGTTATACCAAGTGTTGTCTAAACATAAAATGGTGTCCTTAATTGTGTCACCATCCAATAGATACTTTCCAGAGACAGCAGACTGCTATCTCTAGTGCAAGACACACCTTCAATAAGCATAGAAAACTAGTGAAGAGGTATCAAAAAAACCCCAAATAGAAGCAGATTATAAGCATCCTGTGAGTACAGCCAGTGATCTGGGAACTTAAAGGGCTTTTTAAAAAGACAGTGTAGAGTCTGTGCCTACAGCTCAGAGAGATCACTTAATGTATTGTATGCTGCTGCAGAACATAAACTCAAAACCAAAAGAAAAAATGGATCTTTGTCATTACTTTTACAGAAGTAAGTAGGTTGAGGGTGTTTTTTGTGTTTTGGGTCTTTTTGTTTGGTTGGGTTGGGTTTTTTTCTTCTTTTGCACCTATTTTTTAAAAGAAAAAAAGATGGAGAAATCTTTAGGTGATTAAGTATCTCTGTAAAAACGAGCAGGCAAAGTTCCGTAGATTAACATACAGAAGAAGAAGAGGAAATGCAACCGAGAAGTATGGGAGCTAAGCAAATATCAGTGATGGAAATGAGAAATATCAGCAAAATCAAGAAAAAGCATGAAGTAGTAAACAACAGCAAAAACTAAAGATGGATTCAAAGGGTGTGAACAATAGTCCTTGAAAGAAAGAGGTACTTGTATTTGGAAGGCTAAGAAAATCAGGATTCTTCAAAAATCAAAGTGGAATAAAGACAAACATCCAGAAAGCTTTTTGCTGTGGTTAAAAAAATGAAAAAATAAAGCATTAATTTTGGAGAGATACTGAAGCTTGAACATGCTGTGAAAAAGTACAAATATCATTTAATTCAACCAAAGCTGAACTTTGTTCACTATGCTGACCTAGTTTGTTAGGTTGGAGAAATGGTAACAGTAAGTAGAGGAAGCTAGTAGAAATCAACAGAGGGACAAGGGAAAAGATAAACAAAAAAATCAAAATCAAATCAACCAGACAACATTAACTATTTTTATTTCCATGAATCACGTTATGTTCCTGAAAACATCTAATCTACTTGGAAAGTCTTATATTTCTAGCACTATTGGACATAGTATACAAACAAAACACCCCAAACGAAAGTGGTTCTGAACTACCATTATAGTAAAAATGAATGACTTCAGAATAAATGGTCTTAGAATTAAACTTCAGAGGGATAGAGCTTTTCATGATTCCACATGGGACTTATGGAAGGGTGGGAGGCAGAGGACACAGTAATTGATCACCTGGATACCAACTACTTGCAGGTTTAGACAAAGGTGATTTACAGATTCATCTTCTGAAAATACAGAACCTAAGAACAGAACACCAATACAATTGATTATGTGTTATTTCTTGGATATGCTATTTTTACACCAACTGATGTTATAAAAACATTT
The DNA here is from genome assembly GCF_000699245.1 of Pterocles gutturalis. Classification (NCBI taxonomy): domain Eukaryota; kingdom Metazoa; phylum Chordata; class Aves; order Pterocliformes; family Pteroclidae; genus Pterocles; species Pterocles gutturalis. Next base: position 45,835 of record NW_010120752.1, read on the forward strand.
AAGAAAGAGTAAAAAAGTAGAATTAAAGTATTTTGCAAGATAGAAATGCTCATCTAAATTTCTGAGAGAAATTCATGCTTAATTATCTTCTCAATCTCATTTTGCCTCTTTTCAAGTGTCAGTGTTCTAGTTTGAAGAAAAGTACAGGGCCAAGCTTCCACTTAAACAGTGCAAAATGGATTGAAGTATAATGATATCCATAGGCATCAAGTATGTACCTATGCAGAAATCCACTAAAGAGTATGCCCAGTCATTACAGAACTATAAGCGCAAACACTGCATATATTGAGAAATTTGTTTGTCAAGGAAGTCTGAAAACCACATTTCACTGTTTTCCTACACTCCACAGGTATATATAATTATTTAATATACATTGCTTTTCCAGTAAAACAAACAAACAAAAAACCCCTCAGAAGCAGTCTGCGAAAAAAAAGTCAAAACACAAGATACTGATTTTCAGATAGAACATTTCAGATTTTCTTATTTTTTTTTTTCAATTCAGTCTTATAAATGATTATTTTTCTTAGTTATTTTTTTAATAACTTTTTCATTTGGATATTGATACCTTAGAATCTTCTTTGACCATTTTTGAGATAGGAAATCAGCAGAAATTGATTCTTCCCTATGAAGAGCTTCAATGAATCAGAAAATTCCACTAAGAACTATTAATTCTTTATCAGCCCTCCTGCACAACATTAACAGTAATCTTCGACTTCATATTAAACTATTGATTCCCCTGCATTGAAAGGTTGGTAATGACCGCTATAATTATAATGAAAGAATATCCTATTTTTTGCCAAAAGGAAACATGAGAATGGGCTTTCAGAGAATAAACTGGCTTCTGTAAAAATAATCACTATATTTGTATGTATTCAGAATAATAAATATCTGAAAGTATAAACAATTATGCTTAGATTGCAAGAACAGACCAACTTTGAATGAAACATTACAAACTGTATGTATAATTTTTATTATCTTACTCATTTGAAGATAATTGTACATTCACATACCATAATCGGAAACTGAAAGGAAGTATCTTAAATTTGTTCAGTTGGTATGACTGAAGGATATTTTCTGGGAATTTTCAGTTTCTTTGGGATAGCAGAATACAATGCACTATACCATGAATACTAAAATACAAAGGAACCTCAACAGCTCAGTTAGATGACCCTCCTACTCTGAATTAGTATCGCAGACACCAGTGCCGTTAACAGTTACGGCCAAGACCCAGTTCTGAGAGGTAATCAGTGGAAAACTGATGGACATTGATTTTGGCCAAGAATCAGCCACAGTAAATAAGTTTCTGGAACATGAAGCTTTAAGACTTTTAAAAAAAAGATATACAAATTAAGGTTAATCCGGTCTCCCTCCAGGAAGGTTGGACATTCTTCAAGAAGGAAATCTTAAATGTGCAGAAGCATAGCTGTTCCTGGCTTGGATGGGTGTACTCTTCTCTGGATGAAAAATTGGCTGGATGGCCAGGTCCAAAGAGTTGTGGTGAATGGAGTTAAATCCGGTTGGCAGCCAGTCACAAGTGGTGCTCTCCAGGGCTCACTACTGGGGCCAGTTCTGTTCAGTATCTTTATCAATTATTTGGATGAGGGTCTAAGTGCTAGGTCCTGCACTTGGGTCATAACAAGCCCATGCAATAATTCAAGCTTGGGGAAGAGAGGCTGGAAAGCTGCCTGGCAGAAAAGGACCTGGGAGGTGTTGGTTGACAGACAGCTGAATATGAGCTGGCAGTGTGCCCAGGTGGCCAAGAAGGCCAATAGCATCCTGGCTTGTATCAGAAATAGTGTGGCAAACAGTATGAATGAAGTGTTTGTCCCCCTGTACTTGACACTGCTGAGGCCGCACCTCAAATACTGTGTTCAGTTTTGGGCCACTCACTACAAGAAAGACATTGAGGTGCTGGAGAGTGTCCAAAGAAGAGCAACAGCTGGTGAAGGGTCTATAGAAGAAGTCTTAAGAGTAGTGGCTGAAGGAACTGGGGTTGTTTAGTCTGGAGAAAAGGAGGCTGAGTGGAGACCTTATTGCTCTCTACAACTACCTGAAAGGAGGGTGTAGCAAGGTGAGTGTCAGTCTCTTTTCCCAAGCAGCAAGTGATAGTACAAGAGAAAATGGCCTCAGGTTGCACCAGAGGACGTTTAGATTGGTTATTAGGAAAACTTTATTCACCAAAAGGGTTATCAAGCACTGGAACAGTCTGCCCAGGGAGGTGGTTGAGTCACCATCCCTGGAGATATTCAAAAGACACATAGACGTGGTGCTTAGGGACATGGTTTAGTGGTGGACTTGGTAGTGTTAGGTTAATGGTTGGACTTGATGATCTTAAGGGTCTTTTACAACCTAAGTTATTCATGATAACAAACAAGACTTGATCCCTTCTTTATATATAGATATCTATATCTCTACAAGATACCAAGAAAGTTAGAGAGAGATTTATATGGAGGCAATGCTGAATAAAGAAGAATTCCAAGTAAAAAAAAATAGGGGGTTTTTTGCCACAGCATTGAAAATCCTGGTGCCAGAGTTTGCAATTGGTACAGAGAAAAAAAAAAAAAAAAGAAAACCAACACAGCATGAGAAAGATATTCTAGATAATGACAGCAGGAGTAGAAACACAAAATTTTGGGTAAAAGATGGCCACAGTTTGCTTTAGCAATGTCCCAATGGAGATATATTTCAAGCATCAGGTTCATGGCAGCAGGCTTCCGGGTTTAGTAACCCAGAGTCAAAAGGAGAAGGAAGGATGTTAACTTCTCCTCAGCAATAAAGGCTGGACTAAAATAATGTACAGGTGCAAATTATTTGTATTTTTTAAGATTTTTTTTCTGATAGAAAATATCAATAGAATCTTATTCTAGTGCCCAAAGCAAAAGGAGGAAAGTACTAGCACTCTATTTCAGATTAGCAGCATGGATGCTTTATGTATTTTTATTATTTTGTGTCTGTAAATCAGTTAATTCTTTCTTATTCCCAACAAACCTTTACAGATTTTTAGTAAACCCTATTCCACCACCTTCCAAAAGCTGTTTTATAGTCTTTTTACAGGACAGCATCAAATCATAATTGACAACAAAACAGAATTGCAGAACTCCTTCAGACACAGCTTGTTAGTGATAAAATATCAAGATTATTTTGAACGAAATGCACAATGCATTATAAACTTTCCATTTTATTTGTCAACTACCCTGAAATATTTCTAATAAATAAATCCAAATACAATAAGTTGCAATTAAAGTATAGATATTTCATGTTGTTCCCAGTTTGACATGCAATACTGAGAGTGTCAAAGATATTTTAATTTTATTTGTCATCAAGCAAAGGTTAATAGAATCTACAGCCAAAGAAACCCATCATAAATTCCCATTCTTTACATTCAGTTTGTTAGCTACATACTATTCAACACAGTGTGTATGAAAGTCAACATGTGGAAGTCTGAGAATTTTAACTAATGAATCTTTCCTAACTTATGCACATTTTTAGAAGTAGAAGATAAGTAGTAACACAATGATTTTTATAAGGCACAGACCCAGTTTGTAACAGACCAGAACGGACTTATGTTGATCCAGATTTTGTTTTGGAATTCTTAACATCTCACCTCAATGCTGAAATTATTCAGTGTTGTGGTTTAACCTGGCAGGCAGCTAAACACTACACAGCCCTTCACTCACTATCCCCCTCAGTGGGATGGGGAGAGAATAGGAAAAAGGGTAAAACTCGTGGGTTGAGATAAAGACAGTTTAAAAGGACAGAAAACGTAGGGAAAATACAGGTGACGCACAATGCAATTGCTCTCCACCCACTGACCAACGCTCAGCCATTCCCTGGGCAGCCATCGCTACCCCCCAGACAACTGCCCCAAGTTTTATTGTTCAGCATGTTCAACACAGTGTCATATGGTATGGAATATCCCTTTGGCTAGTTGGGTCAGCTGTCCTGGCTGTATCCCCTCCCAGCTTCTTGTGCACCCCCAGCCTCCTTGCTGGCAGGGCAGTCTGAGAAGCTGAGAAGTACTTACTGTACACACTGCTGAGCAACACCTTAAGAACATCAGTGTGTTATCAAAGTTATTCTCATCCTAAATCCCAAATACAGTACTATATCAGCTACTACAAAGAAAATTAACTCTACCCCAGTTGAAACCATTACATTCAGTTAAATGGATGCGTGGGCTAAAGACTTTACGATTGTATCCATACTCTTCAAAGTAGTTTCGAGTACATACATTTGGGATTACCATTTCCTGCAGTCCTCCATATTTTTCACAGCAGACTTCACCTACTTAGCAATTAATTGTATACAATAATGACAAAAGAAAATGTTTTGCAAATGGCATATTCACACTGATCTCTGTCAGACAAATTTCTGTATAATGTTTTCTTTCTACTACAACTGAAATTACACGTCTGCTTCACATTTAGTATCTGGATGAGGCTATCACCAGAAAATATGGAGAGAAAAAAACCCCTATATAAATCTTGACAAGAGAATGAAAAACTTGTTTAAAATATCCCCTGTATTAAAATCAACTCCATAATTCTAAGAACATTAGGAAATCTCTAGTAATTCAAGGACTTATTGTATTAACATTTCAAAAATTAATATCCTGTCCAGATTAAATAATTTATTTCAAGTTCTACTTCTCACTGTTGCAATTATTTCCTTTAAATCATGGACAGCAGAAAGAATACAGATATAAATGTATCTACATAAAAAATACAATTAATTTAACTGAAATCATATAAACTTTAAAACAAAGAAGAAAATATCTGACCTTCCACCCTATATGTTTTGATAACATAATTCAATTTATTATAATTACAGCACTTCATGGCTTCAGTTACAGCAAGAAGTTGAAGACCATGTAACATCTTCAACTTACTGGTAGGACAAGGAAAAAAAGTAATTTTTGCCCATCCTTTCTTTTTGACCAAGTTGCCTAAAAAGTAGTAAAATTAGAAGGCAGAGAAAAAATAAGTTAAAGTATTTGAAAGCACACAGCATCCTAGCTTTCAACCTTGTTTAAAAATCTTTACAAAAAGTTGTAGTCAGGAAACTATTACTGTGTGATGAATTTAATTAAATTTTATTTTCTTTATTAGCAAGAAATCAAACATTTGAGAATAAAAATATAGTATTTCAAAAATGCATCAAGAAAAACAAACTTTTTTGTTAATTCATAATATATTTATCTTCTCTGTTAAAAAATAAACAAACAATCATCACCTAACCCATCCCTGGAAAGTTATGATCTCTGTTTCTCTTGAAATCATGACACACAAATAACCCTGAAATTGTATTTTACATCAGGCTTATTGTGTTTTCATGGACGTAACATCCTGACAGAGATTGCCTTCAAAAAAGTGCAGAAGGAGGGCAGTCAAAAATGGTACACTAAACCTATGGCTCATTAAAATACCCATCATCAGTATCTCGTATGATTGAGGTGACATACTTTTAATTTGCTGTTAAAAATGCAGACAGTTCAAGACCTTTCTCATGTACTTGTGAAAGGCAGAAGTCAATACCGTGATATATAAGCATACCTTAATTCATGGGCAAAAAAGATATGAAAATAAAAGTATTTATCTGAATACTGGGAAGATTTTTAATATCTCACCCACAGCAAAGAAGTTTTAACATTTCTGCGATGCTGTGGTTAACAATTTAGCTTTATTGTCTGTGCTTAAACTGCATTTTCTGCTTTACATGGAGTGTCTGCTGGTTACTTCATTAAATATTTTCAAATTGCTTTGTTATTTTTACATGAGAAGTGTGGTTTTTGAGTAATGCAATCAAGCAAATAACATTAGCTATACCCCTGTTATCACCTTGAGCAGAAATATTTGGAAATGCATTTTTGTTTGCCTTTCATCATAGTTTTAAAAGGTAAAGGTTTTCAGGATTATGAGTATCAGGTGGGCATACAGCAACTGCACAACATCACAACAGAACACAAAAGCAATGTAGTTTTCCAGTTGCTGTATATTAACAATACGGTTTATCTAGCTCCATCTCTATCAATAATGTACTTTTTCCTCAATCTTTACTTCATGTCTCTCTATAGCAGATTCTTCCTTGTTCACATGATGATCATTTTGTGTATAATGAATTGAAAAGGTAGAATTCTGAACTTTCTTCATTCTGCTATTAAGAAACTCAATAGATGTATCCTTAATACTTTGGCATTGAACCAGTGTTTAAATTCTGAGTTTATCTTAGGCAAGGACAAATGCAGAATCTGTTTAATAGTTAACAACATGCTTCTAATTCCTCAATATTCAGCCTTCTTCAAAATTCTAGGCTCATTTCACTTTTTGACACTGTGGACAGATTATTTTCCAGTTTTATTTGCAAACATAAAAATTCTAAAATTCTTCAAGTTAGGCTCATATACAGAAACAAAGTTTAGATCAGCTAGGATATCAGTCCTAAAAATTCAATATTTTTTCTTAAGGAATTTATGGAGAAAAAAATCAGTAACAATTTTGTAGCTTCGTTTCAAAATAAATGCAGAAAATTGCTAAAACTGTACTTTCCTATTTCTGTTGCACAATGTGCAAAGAAACCAAGTAATACGAAAAGAAACTACAAAAAAAAAAAAGCATAAAAGAAGTACAATCAAAGAAGTAAATTACTATAACCAAAGGCCTTATGACTAAGAAAAAAAAAACACTTTTATTTCCCCAAGTATTCAGAACTGATCACCTGCAGGAATACCGTATCTCATCTTCTACTTGATCTCATGTATCCTTAGCATAGGAATATACCGAATGCCAGTGCTTTAGAATTTTATTCCAAAGATGATTAATTATATTTCAAAATGTTTCCCTGTATCAGATCATATTATCTCCTTTCCTGACTTCTTTAATGAGCACTACAGTAACTAAGAATGTTGACATTCACAGGATAAGTATAAATTGAAAAACTTGGGGCAATCTATATCTCTCACAAATTTTGTTTTAGGGTAGATAGGCTCAAGGAAAAAGGTTTTTGCTGTGCAGTCTTACTATGAGGTCATTTCACACCTATGAACATCTAAAACATAATAACAGTTGCAACAGAAGATATTGGTCCATTTAAAGGACACAGAGGACAGTCTCTCTCTTCACTGCCTTTGGCAGGCTGCTGCCACGGTCCCAACAACCACACCAGGCTTTGTAAAAGGCTTGTTCAGGCAATAGTCAATAAGATATGGAGTTTCTCACTTCAGCTCATTGCTTCCCAATGCATTCACATTATTGCTACATAAAATTCATGTCCTACTAAATGTGAAGACTTTTCTGGTAGCTCACATGAACAGGCTTGATAGACTGTCTCCTGTTTCAAGTGAGCCACAGCTTACACACAGTATTTCTGTGAGCAGCAGAGAAAGGAAAATTTGAGGACTATTGCAGGGTTTTTCCTGCAGTTGGAGAAGACTACAGATTCTTGTGCCACCATTTTCTGTGCTAATGGTTTGCCACAAAAATGTGTCTAGATTGAGGAGCCACTTTCCCCAAACATAATCAAAATTGTTTGGAGAAATATACAGAGAAATAAAGAGACATAAAATGAAAGCCAGAAAAAATAATTAACTTCTGAAAGACCTTTTTCCCTTCCTCACTTCCTTTCCTTTGTTTTCCATTTAATTAATTTTTCATTAAGATGTACTTCTGACAAGAGGCTAATGAGGCTGGCAGCAATACTATGAGTCTGTGTGGAAATAAGAGAACATGTTGCTTACACCATTGGCCCTGAGTAGGCCAAATTTCAATACTTGTTTACACAATCACTTGCATTAAGCACTGAAGAAACTTGGTTCCCTACGTCCATACAAACAAACCTTGTCCTCTTGTATATGGAATAACTCGGTACTCCCCAAAGAAGAGCTGTCGGGTTCATCTATCCCCTGCTGAATTAAAATACACAGAGAACAAGGACAAAGTATTAATATAGAGAAGGAAGACATTTAGGACAAGGTTTTGGTAGGAAGGAGGAAGAAAGGGAGAAACCTGTCCCTATCTTATATTATTTCAGGCAGAAACAGAGAAAAACACTCAGGATATAGAAATGTGTCAGTCTTATACGCCCAGACTTAGCAAAAATCCCTATCTCAAAAGGCCAATAAAAAAACTGCTTAACCTGAAGTCAGCTGGGACTTAGAGCCTTTAAAGTAAAAGATCTGCTTAATTCCCTTATTCCCTTCATAAACTGAGATTGTACTTTTTTAGCTTGCCTGTTCTATAAAGGGTGACACTACAGCAGCATGGACAACTCCTGAAGTGAGAGACTATCAGTACTGATTCATGTATTGAATTCCTGCAAAGCTATTTTATTGGTACTGGTATGCTTAATACATTTCATAAAGCAGTAGGATCAATTTTTTTAAATTTTGCCATTTTCAACCTAAGATGTTTTCTTCATAGATTTAATATTTGAACATTATACAAAAATCAATCATCTATGTAGTATGTCAAATGTTACATGTTGTTCCTTGGGTCAGTACAATTCAGTGCTGACAAGAATTAAGTAACCCCAATATCTACTTTTTCATTGCCTGTTATTTTTACTAAGTAGCATATTCAGAGGGCATTTATTACATTTAAATTCATTGGCTCAAAACACTCTCTAGGGACTGATCTTTAAAAATAATACACATATTTTCCATTCACAATTATAAAGAAACACTGCCCTCTTCTGTCAAAACAGGGTTAATTTCTGTAGAGACAGGCTTTGTTTTGGAAAATCAGAATGGATTAGATTAGATTAAAATCAGAATAAGATAAAAAAAATCTTATTTTATATATAAATAAAAGACTACATGCTATGTTCAAACAGCACATTTGAAAATGTCCATTTTCATCTTTTCGTTCTTTCTACTCAATCAGTAAATTTCCCTTCTCCCCAGTTCAAAGAGACATTTCAGAGCACTTACAAACATGGAGTCATATTGCAAAGGTTTTGTTTAATAAACAAACACATCAAATTCTTCAGCTATTTTCTTGTGAGTAGCTTTACATATGGCAGCAATTTCACAAACCCAAGGTCTAATTTTTGCTCTTTAGAGATTTATGCATTACAATCTCTGATTAATATAGGCACGTTATTTTTTTGGCACCTTTATCTATTTCCCTAC
>NW_010120752.1:54971-63381 GCF_000699245.1 Pterocles gutturalis
TTTCTCAGGGAAGAGGAAGAGGTGCACTGAAAATCTTGTGAAAACCTGATAGCTTCACCAACATTAAAAAATGGAGTAATATCAGCTTTTCAATAAAAAGCAATATTTCACTTTCAAAACCTGCATGATTATCTTACATCCATCCTGCCTTGAATATCCACTGTCTAAACTGTGTCACTAATATTATTAGGTGCTTATATTTAAGACTAGCAGGTCTGTTAAGATAGTGATAATATGCCTTTTTTAAAACAAAACAAAACAAAACAAAACAAACCCCCAAAAAAACCCAAATGGACACCCAGTTCCATAGAAACACATGCAGCGTCACACACCATGAGAAAGGTGTATACAGCTAATGTAATTGGTCAGTCTCACTCTTTAAAACTTAGCCTCTTAAAAATTATGGGAAAGCCAAGACAATAAGGAAAAATCTAGCAAGGTTTCACAAACATTTGTGAAAAAGCTAAATCTACTTTGATGCATAACTTTAAAATTTTTCATAAAACAATTTCCCCACATTATTGCATTAAGATATTTTTTGATGCAGTTTGTATCCCATTCCTTTAAAGAATTTGAATTTAACTTCACTTAGGAAAATCTTTGAGACATACCTCTTGATATTCTAACAAAGCTCCCCACTTTGTCCAAAAGATTATTTTTTCATAACCTGTACCTTTCTGCAGATAGCCACAAATATTACTTGTCAACTTCAGGATCAAATTTTGCAAACTTGCTGAGGATGCATTTGATCCCACTGTCCTCATTGATGAAGATAATAAATAGTACTGGTCTCAATACAGATCCTTGAGGGATACCACCTGTCACCAGTCTCCATCTGGATGTTGAGCCGTTGATCACTGCCATCTGGATGTGACTATCCAACCAACTCCTCCTCCAGTAAACAGTCCACCCATCCAATCCATGCCTCTCCAATTTAAAGAAAAGGATGTTACGGGGGCTTTGCAGAAGTCCAGATAGATGACATCCGTAACTCTTCCCTTGTCCACTGATGTAGTCACTCTGTCATAGAAGGACACTAGGCTGGTTGGGCAGGACTTGCCCTTGGTAAAGCCATGCAGGCTGTCTTGAGTCACCTCCCTGTACCATGCATGTGCCTTAGCATAGCTTCTAGGAGGATCTGTTCCATGATCTTTGCAGGGACGGAGGTGAGGCTGACACATTGGCAGTTCCCAGGGTCCCTTTTCTACCCTTTTTAAAAATGGATGCAATGTTTCTCTAATTAAACACGATTGGTCAAATTTTCAGTAAGGGCAATATTCATGCTGCAATCATGAATTTGAACACTTTTGCAAAAAAAAGTAAGCAAATGAGGTTAACTGAGTATCCATTTAAGTGGGTCATTTCAGGCTGGTCTAACATCAACCCAAGGAAAAGCCATTTCAAATGTGTTTGGTTTTTAGTATGTTGTTTATTTACATAATTTTTCAACCTACCTAAAGTATATTAATAAGGAGACTGAATTTTCCTCCTACACTTATCTATATAATTGTACAAAGCTCTGTCTTGTGGTTGCTCACAAGACTCCTGTGAATCGCAGATTACAGACTTTAAAGAAAAACTCTGCAGAGAATAAATATAGGACAAAGAATGTCTTAGTTTTCTGGTCTTTCTCTTGCTGTTCTCAGCAGGCAGTGTGACTGTATTTTACCTCTTATAGTTTCATGCTGGCATTCATTGCCAGATCTAAACACCCCTTCCCTCCTACTGCATCATAGGACTATAATGTTACAGGGCTACGTGAGACCCTGGGAACTAATTCTAGACAGGATATCATATTAGCTGTTCTAAAATTTGTCCCCCATTAATCATGTCCATTAACCTAAAAGCTTCATTAATCTGATACTCTAGCAGGACTTTTCCTGTTAGCGGCCAGTGAACAAATTATGACTGACACCTGAATAAGGATAAAAGCAACACAGTTATCATCCATAACTATACTTTCCACACTGTGCAGAATAGCAGCTGCTTGCTGTTATGTCTGAAAGGTGCAGGTAAAACAAAAGGAGAACCCCAGCTTTATGTTTCACCTTAAGCACACTGATGAATCACCCAGATAGGCTAAGAGGCTGGCTACCATTTCCAAGTCACTGGCTTTCGCCAGTTTTACCCCCACAGTGGTCCTTACTCTGTTATCCTTCACCAGAGGTACAGTTCAAAGCAAAACAGCAAGGTCTTATTATAACCTCACCAAGAGACCTTCAGCTCTTCTAAAAAATAGTCTAATACTTTTAAAGAGAAGAGACTAGTGTGAAGCTGATTTTAATGCTGAAAATAATTGCACGTGGTGTTTCAAGTTTTCTGAAGTAGAAAACCATGAGTATTCCAATCAAAATTCCTGGGGAACAAGTGCCATCTTTCACATAGTGCACTTCAGCATTTATAAGTTGTAAAACATTTCTAGAATGTTAGTTTTGTTAAAACCTGTTCTTTACAACATATTCATTGAAGAATATATTCACACCCAGAAGCACCAAATGAGAAAAACAAAAAACAAAGATTGGGAAAGCATTTCAGGGAAAGGAAAATATATGTATTTTGTTAATGTAAATTTTTTAGACAAACTTTTATGGACAAGGATTGTAGAATTGTAATACATGCTAATACTAAGAAATAACAGAAATAGATTTGAAACAGCCAGAAGAAATATGTATATGGTCAGAGAAATAGGGAAAACTAATATTGAAATAGTGAGAGAGAAGAGACAGTTGCATTTAAATTCAGGAAAGCCTCACACTCCAAGCTGAGAAATTATTTAGATATTTGAGGTGCTAGGGAGTGCAAAGACAGATATATTTTTTTAAAAACTCTTAACTCTAAGGTTAAGAAAGCAAGCAAACCAGGATGTGATCGTTTAACCAAATCCTATCCATTGTAGGAAAGGTCATCGGGGGGAAAAAAAAAAAGTGCATAAAACGTAGGTAACATTACAAACAACAGCACAAGAGATTGTGCCCTTGTCAAATGCCTGCTACAGCTTTCAGTAAAGTTGCTCTCCAGTGTGATACGGTTTAAGACATGATTGAAGTCTTTGTTGTTTCCCTACTCTTAAATGCCACACTAAGGCAACAGAGAGACCCATTTCTAACAAACAGGGAGACTGTAAGGTAAACAATTAACCAGCCAACGTAACAAGGAAGAATTCACCAATGCAGCCCTTTCTCACAAATAACATGCCTTTACATAGCATGCCGTATAGCACAATGGCAGTGCACAAATTTAAATATGCTATTTGTAATAGGCCTCATAAAATTACTGTATCACAAAGATCAACTTTTTGGTGCCTATTAAATATTAACTTACGAAGTTAACTCAACAATTCATGTAGTTTTCTTACCAGCTTGATTAAAGATATTGATACTGATCATCTTCTACAATTACGGATGTTATTCAATTACACCACTTTTTCTAGATTGCCGTAGGACTGTGTATTGTTTTCCTCCATTAGAATTTCTAATCCAGAGCTATGTTTTGGCATATGTGTACAGCATTTTACTCAGGAAGGCTCCTAACCATTGAGAGTAACTAGAATACAAACAGTTAGGCATTTCTTAGTCAAAAATTTATTGAATAATTTATGAAAGTAGTTCTTGGTCTGAAGGTTATGCAAAGTATTTAATAATTTTAAAATGTCCATTTGTCTTGGATTGGTCAATGCCTCTGTTGCTCCAATGGTTAAAGATGTTCCTTCTATTTAATTTTCCAGTTAGTAAATTATCAATATTTTCTCAGACAAAAAAATCAGGTAAAGTAAAGCTTCTCTATAGAATACCTCAAATATGATCAAAATGTTCATCATTAAATAGCTTGCATATCCCATTCAAACTAATTATACAGTATTGGACATATAATACTGAATCATTTTTAAAAATGTATTTTTATTTTAGAGCATTTCCTTTGGTTTTGCTATCTTACTTCACTACCCTCTCTTCCCCTCACTGTGTCTTTCAAAATCAATATTGTAGTAATAGCATAGCTAAAGAGAATGTAACATGTGTCTTGTTTGATTCTGTGCTCTGACAAAATAGTTCTTGCTTTCTTCACCGTTTGCTGGGAGGCTGTGGTCTACAATCCTTACCCTCAGGGAAAGGTTATGAAACAAAGAGTTAACTAGAATAATTGCAAAAAATAAGGAGTGCATGCATTGCAAACACATATGCAAAATAGCCGAGTTTTTTCCTCATTAAAAAAAAACAATTATCACTCAGAGACAATGGCTAAAATTTTCAAATTCCAAATCTAGACTTCAAGCTCCCATTGAGATTAAAAAGTAGGAAGAAAACGTCTTCCTAATAAGAATGCTTTAAATGAGTTGTTGCAATTTTGTTCACCTATTTTTCATAGATTAAAATTATTTTTATTGCTTATAAAAGCAGAGAAAATCTGAATATGACATCTTATAATGCACACAGTCAATCAGTAGCAAACCACAGTCTGCACGATGCATGCAATGTTTGCTTGCTTACAATGTGTTCTTGTAGTAGCTCCACAGAAACAAAAACAGGTTCCACAGAGACAAAAGGTAGGATTTGGGATCTGTTTTGTTTATTTCTCAAGTATCTAAGAAAAACATATGTCCAGTGCCATATGAGATTAGAATATTGCCTGTGCTGAAACTTACTTCAGTTAGGCCTAAATTTTAATTTGAAGTGTGTCTGGCCAAGAGCTTAGCTGAATGATCATGGCCAATCAGTCTCAACATTTATGAAACACTTTCTGTTGAATAACTTTTTAATAAGACTGCCCATGTCTTTGGTGATTAGGTCTTTCCTCCTCAGAGAACTTTCACAGCTCCCCACAGAGTACTGGACAACAGCAGCAGGGCAAAATGTCCTTGATGCTCACATCTGGAAGTGGGCTCTTCCTGGTGACCAAGTGAAACTTCTACTCAAGCAGCAAAAAAAAAAAATTCCTGGACTACAATTTCATAACTAAACAGGCAACTTGGGAACAGAAAGAGCCTCTTTCGTGCTCTTATGCTGTAAAGGGTTTGCTGTAAAGGCTATCTACTGTATTCAGAACATCTTCTTGTCAAAGGATGATATGAATGATGACAAAAAGAAAAAAAATATGCCTTGCCTTAGGCATGGCTATGTGCCCTCCATTTCCCTTGTCAAGGGGCTTTTATTTTCACCAAGATGCCTTTTGGACTATCACAGTTAGGTTTTAAAGTAATTTGTATGCATAAATTGAAAATATTACTTCAAATTAACTTCCAGAGGCACTGTGGTGCAATCAACAGGGTGCTAGATTGGGACACAGGGACTAGTTTAATGTGGTTTTGCTATCGGCCTGATGGGTAACCTTGAGAAAGACACTTCACATCTGTGTGATCCTATTAATATTTTAATCTATTTAAATTGTAAGGTCTTGGGGAGGGCATTGTCCCTTGCTTTTTGTTTGTATGGTATTTAGCACAGTAGGACCTGTTGTACTATGTTGCTCCTGTAATTCATAGAACTGAACATCTAATACAAAAAAGCAAATGGACCTAAGAGACCACACAGAGTTTCACAATTACTAAGAAGAGAGCCAGACCCAACAGATTACTAGGTTTTATTATATAAAGAGATTCAGACCAGACATTTTATAGGCAAAGTTAAACCCATCTGCAAATTAATTTACAAATATGCAGTCTTCTTATTTCCATATTATTAAAAAAAAAAAAAAAAAGGCCTAGCAAACAGTGTCATGTCTGTCCCATCCCCTTTTAAATTCATTTTCTAAGGTAACAAAACAAAAGATTCCCTCTTCCTCCTGGCTTAGCCATTGGCCTTGAAAATTCAAACTGGAACCTGAAAATCAGATTGGATTCTTTTTGTCTAAAACATGATCAATACAAGTAATAACTGCATTTTCAGCACACTTGACATGCACTCTACCACTGCTAATCATGCAGGAGCTAGAAAATAAATAGGAGATCCTACCATAACAACACTGTATTGCTCGTAGCAAAAATTTGTATGAGAACGGATAGAAAGGAACGAATTATTCCTTTGCATGCACACACTGCTATCTCTGCAAGGGTATCCAAGGAGAGCTGTTGGCCCATATGACAGAAATATATTGACAGTGAGAGGCTGCCAATTTTCATATATAGGCAAATCACTTTTCTCACAAATCCACAGTCAAAATTAGCATGCACAACGCCATATAACATAGGTTGAATGGAAAAGATTTGCAGAGAAGTCCCTCAGGTTAGGCTTCCTTTAAGCAGAAAACATACAAATCATTCTCAACAGATTTTTAAGTCTGACTTCCTAATAGCAAGTATTAAATCACCCTATGAAACAGAGTAGGCAAGAGAAGTCTAGAGAAGAGCAGTCTGAGAGGAGACCTTATCACACTCTACAACTACCTAAAATGAGGTTGTAGTGAGGTGGGTGCTGGCCTCTTCTCTAAAGTAATAAGTGATAGGACAAGAGCAAATGGCCTCAAGTTGCACCAGGGGAGGTTTTGGCTGGATATTAGAAAAAAATTCTTCACTGAAAGAGTGATCAGGCATTGGAGCAGGCTGCCCAGGGAAGTGGTGGAGTCACCATCCCTGGAGGTGTTCAAGAAACATGTAGATGTGGTGCTTAGGGACATGGTTTAGTGAGTTAGGTGGTGTTGGGTTGGACTTGATGATCCTTGAGGTCTTTTACAACCTTAGTGATTCTATGATTCTATGATTCAAGAGAACCTGCGAAACTCTACAGATGTATTTATTAAGAATGATCTTCTATTTTGATATTATTTCATAAGTGTACTGGAATGTTGCTGATCCATTCAATGCTGTAGTCTTCTCTAGAATATCTATTCTAACCAAAGACAATGGTAAGACTCAATTTGTAACAAAATGAAAAAATGATCTTATCTGAATAAATCAAATGGCAGTGTTAAATGAAAAAGTACTTACTGAAAAGAAAGCACAGCAAGGATAAAAATGAGCACATTCCATTTCTGGCAATCTCAATTTTAAATTGCCAACAAAACTAATTTTACATATATATTCTTTCTGAAGTGATGCCATAAATCATTCACTGCAAATCAAACAGGCTGGTCCCTGACACTGTATATTAAATATATAAAACTTTTTTTTTAAAATGCAGAGTAAGCTGGAGGCTTATTTAAATGACTATCTTTTTAAATGCTAAAGAATATGGTTCTCATACTCTTCTGAATTTCTTCTTCAGAACAGAATTTTTTAAACTTTCTAGGGAGAGTCGTATGGAAATGACACTCAGGCAGTTTCTAGATACTAGAATAGCAACATCTGCCAGCTCAGTTTTGCTTGGTGCTAGTCTGATGTCCTGACTCCTTACTTGGATGAACCAAGTTCTGTGAAGAGGGAAGAGGCAGGGAATTAAAAGAGACCAACAAAACAATGCAGAGGAACATTTCAGCGTACAAACATTGAATATGGAAGCAAGCTGCAATTCCTCTGAGTAAATCTGTAGGATGATCCTATTGTCCTCGATTCTTCTGTGAGAATTTGTCCCTTACTTCACACTTAGAGTTTGAATATAGTCTTCCTAAGGTTTAAATATTTCATCTTATCTTCAGGGGTCACTTTTATTTCCATAATGGTTGAGTAAAACTCAATAGATGTCCACCTTGTTTCATATGATGTCATCAAAAAAATTCTTTTTCCATATTTGAGTATTTAGATGCAATTTTTTGCTAAATTTCCCTGTTTTCACTATTCTCTTTTCCAAATGCTACCATGCAACTAATCCCAAAGGCAGAGCAGAATTCAACTTTAATAAAGCTCCATGTTCATTACTAAACACCACTCTGTTAGCCACCTTTTAAAAGTTGTTAGACAGCTCAGTATAAAAACGAGTCTAGGAGATTCTTGGAGTGTGTGGAAGATAACCTCCTGACACAGCTGGTAAGGGAGCCTACCAGGGGAGGTGCCTTGCTTGACCTGCTGTTCACAAACAGAGAAGTACTGGTGGGAGATGTGGTGGTTGGAGGCTGTCTTGGGCTTAGTGACCATGAAATGACTGAGTTCTCGATCCTTAGTGAAGTAAGGAGAGGTGCCAGTAAAACCACTAACATGTACTTCCAAAGGGCAGACTTTAGGCTGTTTAGGATGCTGGTTGGGAGAGTCCCTTTGGAGACTGTCCTGAAGGGCAAGGGGGCCCAGGAAGTCTGGACATTCCTCAAGAAAGTGGTTTTAAAAGCACAGGAACAGGCTGTCCACATCTGTAGAAAGACAAAGTGGCAGAGAAGATGACCAGGCTGACTAAACAGAGAGCTTTTCCTGGGACTCATGGAAAAAAGGAGAGTCTACAATCTCTGGAAGAAGGGTCAGGCAACCCGAAAAGAGTACAGGGATCTTGCCAGGTCATGCAGAGTTAAAATTGGAAAGGCAAAACCCCAACTAGAACTCAACCTGTCTGCAGTG
>NW_010120753.1:0-2552 GCF_000699245.1 Pterocles gutturalis
CGCTGGTGCCTCTGGTCCCGGCGTCTGGTTTCCATCATCATCCTCCCGGGAGGGAGCGAGCACTGCTGGGGCTTGCTGGCGTTCCTTGGCCTGAGTGGTTTGGGTTGGTTTCAGACCCTTTTATTGAGATTTTCTTAATTAGCAACAGACAAGACCTGATGCGCTGTTTGGAAAAGGATTTTTACAAATCTCCTTCCCACCTCTTTTTATTTTTAAACTGCTGAGCTGAGTAGCTGATGCCTACCCGAGGGTGGGAGTGCCTGTCAGCAGGGAGCAGGATATTCCTTCAACTTTGACTCTCTTGGGTTGATAATCGAGAGGTGACTCTGCCGTTTGGAGGAAGCTGGAAGTTGGGGAAATCTGATGCTCACCGAGTAAAATTGAATTGTTGGGGCTTTATCAGATTTCTGGCTAAATTGCTCTGGAATTGGTCTGTATCTGGAATAATCCGGTGTCTGTGAAGCTGTGATGGATGTACAGCGCGGTGACTGAAATCAGAATTGGAGCTTCTGTGTTTTTTGGGGTTGGTGGTGGTTGTTTTTATTTTTTTTGGCTTGTGGTTTTTTGACTCTTCTTGCTTGTGGCTTGAGGCTGCGAGGTCTTGGGTCGCGTGACGTGCTCAGGTTTATCGAGGACTGTTCAATGGAACTTCTAAAGGAGGAATTTTTTTTTTTTTGTTCATTTTAATGATATAGGAAGCTTTTGTGGTTTTAAATATCGAGAAAACATCGGGTCATTGTGGTGGTTCTGAGGCAAGGGCGCAGAACTGGAGCCTGGAAATACGTGGTTGTGGTTTCAGGTCACGATCTGAAATTCTTCAGCAATCAGAAGTTCGAGATGGCGTGTTAGGAAAAAAAAAAAAAACCCAAAAACCCAAACAAACCCAAGAATTCCTGATTCAGCTTAGCAAAAATATATCTATCTGAAATGGAAACTGTCAAACTTGTGAGCCCGTCCTGCAGCAAAACACGCTTCTGGCCCTGAAACAGTGAGATGTTTCCAAGGAGTAAAATCTTAGTCATGTGCTGGTGGTGGCGTGGGCTCCGTCAGGAAGCTCGTTTCTTCTCCTGCCAGCGTAGCGCTCCGTCAAGGTTTCGCAGTTTGGTGCACAAAGGATGCACAGCTAAATGTAAAGAGGAGAAAAAAAAAATTTTAAAAAAACTTACTGGGGCTAAGAACGAAAAATGGATGTTGTGAGCCAGCTCTGAGGATCCAGGGAGGGAGAAAGGAAGATCCTCGCGGGTTTGAGCCGTCGGCGCGTTGCGGAGGGTTTATGTAAGTGAGTTGCGTGGTGTTTTGCATAATAGGAAAGTTTTAAACGACAAATTCGCGAGGAAAAAGAGAAAGAAACTTCAGCATCTGTGTTTAATATTTGTAACTACGGGCAGAGTGATTGACCAACGTCAGCTTGGCCCTTTTAGGGGGAAAAATACCGTCTGTGTAAGCTTTGTACACATGGGGATTGTTAGCAAAATAAATTATTTGTGAAAATTGTTCTTTAGAAGCTGGGTCCTCTCGTCCTCTCCTGATGTTACTGCAGGAGTCCAGCGAATACTGGGTGACGTCCCCGCATGTGGCAAGTGTCCTCGCAGCTTAAGCAGGGCAAAGGGGCCACAAAAATAAGCTGGAACTTGCTGTAGGTGCTCAAAATGCAGCTTGTGTTGGGTGTCGTGCCGTCCTGAGCCTTCCGTCCTTCCTCAAAATACTGCGCGGGCGAAGCGGGTCACCTCGGAAACCTGCGAGAGGTGGACGGAGCGCTTCTACGTTTCCAGATAAACTTCTGAAAAATCAGTCTTGAGATATTTCTGCTCTGTCGTCTGTCCAAGGGTGAGGTTACTGGGCTTATTTACCTGAAAAAAGACTCGAATTGTGAAGAGTGCTGGATGGAAAGCGTTCAGTTGTGCCGATTTAAGGAAATTTTATGTTGTTAAAATCAAGAGTCATCACTAACGAGGAGGAAACATCCTTCCACTAACCGGGAGGAGATATGAGGGGGGAATCATGGAAAGAAAAGCGGCTTGCCTAACTTGTGTTACTTTACAGGTTTTAATATTAACTCGGGTTATTAGGACACTTTGAGTGCTGGCTGGATAAATACGTGATTGATCGGCTTCGCTTCAAACATTGACTTTTCCGAACGCGTAACTTCAAACGCTTGAAAACGGACGGTGCGTTCTTTTCGCCGGTTTTTGAGTTCATTTCTGTAACGCTTCTCGGAGGAGGCTCCCTTGGGGGTGAAAGCGCTGAGCTGGCATTGCATGGGAACTTCAAACAACCTAAAAAAATCCCTCACCTACTTAAAAAAAAAAAAAAAATCTCTTTAATGTACCTGAGACACAGATATGGAGACCCTTTGCCAGCCCATTGGGAGCAAAACGCAAGAGCTCGTCACAGCGGAATGGAGACCCTTTGCCAGCCCGTTAGGAGCAAAACGCAAGAGCTCGTCACAGCGGTCGCTGCTTTATCTGCTCACAAACCTGCTTGGAACTTCCTGGGCTTTTGGGGAGCTCGCTAATGGTGAAATTTAAACTAAATCTCGCTGCGTAAAAATG
>NW_010120753.1:2586-6264 GCF_000699245.1 Pterocles gutturalis
CGCAAGAACCCCCCGTTCGCCGCGCTCTGCGTACAAGAATGAAGCATTTAAAAGCTCCGGCAGGCCCGTCTCGTAAATCACAGTTGTTGAGTTTTTTTTTCTGTGATTTTATTTCTGAAGCTTTTTTCACTCTTGAGATGCCAATAGTTGCAACAGAGCCCTTCCCCGGGAGAGCTGGGCGGGAAACCTGGCTCTGGAGATGGCATTCCCGGAGCCATCCTCCAGCCGATTCTATTCTGGGTCCAACCCTTGGCTGAGTTGCGGTTGTGCTTGCAGATTTATATTCTGTTACAAAGGAGGAGCCGTCATTTCTTTGCGCTGCCTCTGCTTATCTCTTCTGGCCTTAATTAGCTTTAATGTCCGTGAGAAGCCAGCGGGGATTGATGCTGGAAAGGGCTGGAGCAGGGACCCGACAGGGACGTCACTGGGACTTTCTTGATGGCACGTCTGAGTTTTGAAGAAACCATTTTCGAAAGGAAAAGGAACGTTGTTCTTAACGTTGATTGTTCCAAGGGAATGTGTTCGTTGCCTCTCTGATTATTTTGGAGTATCTGAGGTCTGTTGTTCTCCCCACGGCGTGTTGAGCCATTGCGGAGCATCCCGGTATCTGGGAACTGCTCTGAACAACCCACCAGCGCCTTTCCCGGTGAGCGAAACTGGAGTTTCGTGGGTTTTCTTAGAATCGGTTGACTCCGTGAGCTGGTTCTGTGGCTCCGGTTGCCCCTCGCGACTCACGTCTTGCCTTTCACGCCTGGAGCTGCTGGCTTTGGAGTGCCGCTGCGGGGGGATTTCTGTGCAGCGTCGCTTTTATCACGATGGGTTTCCTGGGGACGTGTGCGCTCGAGGCGTCCTCACCACCGCCCGGCTGTCGCCTGCGGAGCTTTCGGAGCTTGTGTTGATGGGTTGGGTTCCATCCATCCGCCCTGGCCTTGGAATGACGTCGCTGGACGGCCCCTGGGTTGGGGTTTTGGAAGGAAGCTTTGCATTTGTGTGAGCATCCTAGAAATTCAGAGAGGTGAGAAGCTCTTCCCGCCCTGTCCGCCTGCCCCGTTCGCTCCCTATTTTTGGGGTGAGGATGTGATAGAGGCCGATGGCTCACGTGAAAGAGTCCGTCACCGTTTTGATGCTCTCCCTCAGGATGCAGAACCAAACCTTGCCACTTTGCTTTACCAAATCTCAAAATATTTTAGTTTCTTCCATTTGTGAAAGGCCACGTTGTACCACAAGAAGCAAACGTTTCCGCGTGGGAAGCTTGAAGCACAGGGTGAAGCGGTTTCATCGTGAGGTGCTTGTCCACGCGGAAAGCTGCTTAGAAATAGCAAAGGCTCCGACGAGACCTCGAAAAACAAACAGAGACGCCCTCCCTCCCTCCCCCTCGGCCCTATTTACAGCCCGATTTGCAGAGGAACAGCACAGTGTCACTTCCTTCCCCTGCCCCACAGCGGAAATTCCTCTCTCCTTAAAATCATTATCTGCCGTGCTCCAGAAACTTTATTTCTGGTCAGATCGTGGTGTTTAAAGAGGGTGTTGAGCAGCCAGAGGCTCCTTGGGACAAGGAATAAACCTTGGGGTTTGGTTTCCCTGCGCTCGGGGCCGCGTTCTGCGGAGCAACGTTGATATCGGCCCTTCCTGCGCCGTGGGGCTTCACTTGGGAATAAAGGAGGGGGCACAGAGGTGTCCAAGCGATCCGACATCGAGAGGAGATGGGAAAGGTCTGTGGTCACAGTGTGGAGGATGAGGAAGGCCAACCGCCGTTTATTTTCAGCGCATCCCATCAGTGACTTTATCCTGCGGGGACCGATTTCCCGGCGTGTTGGAAACCACTGACTGCAGATCATCCTCTGTCTTTTAAAACTCTTTGCTTCCAGACCTGATTCTTTGTTCTCAACTTGGTTTTTCATCTTCAGAGGAGCCCTGGTGTTCCGCTGCCGCAGTGAGCGGCGAGGTTGGGTGTGCTCCCTGGCTCCTGCCAGTGTTCGGGATGGTTGCTGTTGGCCCAAGCGCCAAGCTGGATGCTCGCTCCAGGTTTTAGTCACCCCTGGGAAATACTGTGGACTGGCAAGGAAGAAACTTCCCCAGCCGTGCCAGCTGCTCAGAGGAAAACAAATCAAGCCATAATATAGGCTAAGAATATATACTGTGCTAATATTTTTTTTTTTTTCAAGAAATACCAGAAGTTTTGGAGCATGTTTTCTGCGAGCCAGCAGCTGCGGTCCAGCCACATCGCGGAGGCGGTTGGGCTCTCGCTCAGCTTCGCTCTTTGCTGCGAAGTGCTGCTTCGATTAAACTGCTGCTGGGCTGAAATCTCGCTTCAGGAACTGTGAGAACACGTGTTAAACCCGGCTGTATCGATGATGTTGGAAACAGGAGTTGTTTTCCTTTTTCTGAAGGCTGTGTCTTGTGTTTGATGAGGTGAGAAGGAAAACTGGGCGCCGCCGCGCAGAAGCTTGCTGTGGTACAGCTCTACGTGTCCAGCGATATCCTCATGGGCTCGGCTGAGCGAAGCTTTGATGGCCTCACAGCTTAAGCCCCGATTTGTTAAACCTGACTTGGATTCTTGGCTTTGTCCCGCTGTTTCTGGCGGGATTTCACGCGTAAGCAGCTCTCGGTGTTTGCTGTGGTTTGGGACCCCAGCGATGGGGTTTTTTGTGTGTTTTGGGTTTTTTTTTCCAGTCCGCTCCACTTTAAAGCAGAAGTGGTTTTTTCTGCCTTCAAGGCATCTGCGCAACTCAGTTTGCAGAGATTGTGGTGGAGATCCTGTCGCTGGAGCGACTGTTTTGGTTGCAGCCTAGCAGTTGGTAAGCAGCAAACTTACAAACCCACGACCGTTAAAACGAGCACAGAGCAGATTTATTTCAGAAACATGAAAAAAAAAAAGCTTTATAACTTTTTTAAGAACTCTGGTTCTGGTGCAGATCAGACCACGTTAACATAGAAGGATGTTGAAGGCAGGTCTCGTGGCAATGTTGCTGAACGACGGAGAGCAGGAAAAATCCCAACTTGAGGCTCAGAGAAGTGAAGGCTCTTTGCTTCCATTGTGGGGGGAAAAAAAAACAACCCATACCGCAGAACAGCCCAGGGCCAGCCTGTGAGGGCAGCGCATTCAGCTCGCCACTTCTTTGTGTCCCATACACCAACAGCGGCTTGTTTTAACCTCTTGAATGAGACTTTTTATTTTCTCAAGTGTTATATCTACCTGGAACCTCTTGTAGAAGCAGAATCTCTGACAGCTCACCAGTTCCACGCTTCTCGAGAGCATTACCTGCCTCTTTCTTCCTTGAAAAGCATCGATTAGGTTGCCTACTGCTCATGGAACTTTTCTACGTGGAAACCACAAGGTTTTAGCTCCAGGCAAGACTGCCGTTGTGTTTAATGTCAATTTGGGGAAGAACTGATGTTCTTCACAGCTGGCCACGCACCCTGAGCCGGAGGAGCGCAGGCAGCCTGGGATCTGTGCTACTGCCGAAGGATAGAAATGAAAGATCGCGGCTTTCAGGGTGTCTTGGTTAATTCTTTGTCTCTTTGGTTGGGAAATAAACCCTCTTCAAGAGGCAGCGTTGGTGTTATTGGGCAAACTCGCAGCTCTTCTCCTCCGCCTCTGCATCCTCCAGCAGCCAGTGCACGAGAATGGGCTCAGCCCCTGCCCGCGATCGCCTCGGCTGAGGCCATTGTCTGCGG
>NW_010120754.1:0-17771 GCF_000699245.1 Pterocles gutturalis
CCGCGGTTTGCCTTCCCTTGGGACAGCGTCTGGGGGCCGGGGTCGGCCGGGGAGGGGCCCTGGCCCTGAAGGAACCGTGGGGAGGGGTTCGCGGATCTCCTTCAAGGGAGATCCTCGTCTCACCGCAGGGTGAGGCGCCGAGAACACGCACCGCAGCACGCCGCCAGCATGTCACTGCCGATTGTCCCTATCTGTGCGTTTTCCCCGAAATCTGTTTTTCTCCAGCCGCTGCAGTAGCTGCCGCACCGCTCCCCGCAGCGCCAGGCCGGACCGAGCCACGGGCGCTGCCGGAGGCGTCTCCTTAGGGCACGGATTGCCAGATACTTGTCACACTTTCATTCACTTTCCTCTTCCCTGAATACTTCTAGATATATTTGCTTTCCCTTTCCATGTTATGTGCCATTTTATCCTCAAACTTCAGAAAGTCATTTGTATATTGGACGAGCTACCAGAGACAAGCTGATTTTTCGTGCATTAGTCTCGTGTGATTACTTCCTTAGTGCATGTTTGCAGGAGGTAGAGGCACAGAACCGCGTTCATGGCTTTACTGACTTCAGCTGAGCTACAAGGATTAACTGTAAACTGAAAGTTGTTTGACTCTCCCTTAGAATAATCTTGGTTAGCACTTGCAGCCTTTAAAATAAATGTTATTCTGAGAAGACAAGGCTGTTAGGTGTCATTTATCCTTCGACATGTAGCTCTTAGCTTGTACATCAAACTTTTATGCTAAGAGGAATTGAGATGGTTTCCCCTGAAAACCCTTTACAGTTTGATCAAAGTAAATTCAAAGTAAATCTGGACATACAGTAATGAGACACATAATTGCAGATTTATTCCTAAAGGGAAAAAAACACTACAGCAATAGTTTACACAACTGGAAATATTGACCCTTACAGAGTAAGTTGCTGAGTGCTGGGGCAGATAAATGCAGTACTTTAGAACTGCCTCTCTCAAGGGTGCATTTATTCTTGGAGTATAGAGATTAAGTAAGCCAGTAATTAATTGAGCCTGTCTTGAATGAGGACTTGAACTGATTTGTCTCCAGAATCAGAACTCAAATTTTGTATAACATGTGGTCATCATTTGGAACTGGGAATAAAAACCAGGTAACTAGCAAATATTAATAATTTATTGTTGTCCAGACAATATAAACCAGTAAACAGAGACAAATCGATCTAAATCCAAGCACTTCTCTCAACTCCCAGTATCCCCTTATATAATAGCAACTAAAAGGATGCAACTTCTTTCTGTTAATATGTTGTGCAAGATACTGAAGATGTAAAGCTTAGTCCAACTGTTCACTCATTGTGATTCTTAGGTTTTGCCATCCTTAGGACTGTTCTCAGACTCTCAGAAAGCAGCAGCTTCATACTTTAAAAAAAAAACCTTTCATTTTTATTTCGTTTTCTTTCTTACAGTTTGGCTTCTGGTAACAACTTTACTAAATGTCCAGCTCCATCATGTTTGGTGAAAATTTACAGCTGCTGAAAAAGGAGTACAAATACTTCAATAAGAAAATAATTAGACTTAATCTCATCCAGACAATGCATCAGTCATTCTAGACAAAACCCCTGCACACATGATATAGACTTTAGGAAAATCAAAGGAACAATCTATAAGGGAATGCAACACATTAATGTGAAACCCCAAACTGGACTAGCCAGCTCTTTATTATTTTTGTATACAATATTTTATGAAAAAAAAATTAAAAATCAGATGTTTAGTCTAACTGCAAAACTTAATGCATATGAAGACCTAATAATGACATGATTACATTTCTGCTTACTATTTTCTGTTTTTTCTTAAGACACAGACCGTAAAAGTTGTTGCTCAGAACAAAGCTACTACATATATTTAAAGATTATTCCTACAAAAAAAGTTTCATCAGCTTCATCAACAGTCATTAGTTTCTAGACATTACCATAGGCCTTCACTTGCTCTCATTGAAGTCAATACCAAGACTCTCATTGGCTTCAAGAGGAGTTAAGCTCTTAAATAATAAGGCAAGGATGATAACTTGTGTGCAGTTAGGAGTAATATAATAGGATTAGAATGCACCTTGAGACTTGTATGACTACATGTAAGTAACACCCACAGAAATCAAACAATGTTTCACAATAAGTCCTGAAATAACATATGTAAAATGATGCAGATTCTTACAATGTGATGTTAATTTGGTAATGAACATGTTCTGAAAACAATATTACCCATAAATAATCAATGTGTTATGAAATTGAACAAAATTTAACTAATAGTAACACATTATTAAGACATAATTAACGAGTATATGTGTGCATACAAATTTTCTCCTTTTATACTAAGCTTCAGAACTCTGTAAACTGTGAGGCATTCATTGTCCTTAACATGGCAGGAAGTTTATTACATCTCTTCATTATTTTATTTTGTTCAGTCCTCTTCCCATCAAACATGCAAACACTGTCATCACCATTTTTGGCTTAACTTCAACCAGATCATCTGGGAGTGCATATATACGAGCACCAATTTTTCGAGCAACTGAAATGGCATACCTTGGAAAACAAGAGAAAATAAACATTGTTATTTTCCTTGCATCTACTAGTCTGCCAAGATTCACAACAAGAACAACAGATTTTAGTAGCAGGATATGCCTGTTCAGTCAGTGTTTACGCTCCAGAAGAAAATGGACATTACTGTGAAGAAAGCATGTATTAGCAATTGTATTGGCAGATGTTTTGCTCCTGGTTATCAAAGCATTTATTTTTGTCAAAAACAATATGGATCATGGCAGGCTATTAATAAACTAATTGCAGTGGAGTGGTGGTAGATCATATCAGCCATGAATTTGAGTTCATATTTTAAATATGCTAGAAAAATAGAATATGAGAATTTATAATATATTCTATTTGAAACAAATCAACTAATATTAGTGTAATCTCTCTCAACAAATCAGTAAGTCGTTCATTACACCATGAAATCCTGCGCTTCCTGCACTTTAGGAAAATACAGAGCATTCATTTAAAACTTACTTAGCATTATTCAATTTGTCTTGGTAAGAAAGATCTTCTCTCTTGACCATTTCTGGACGAACTGCTTTTGGTGCAATGGCATCTATTAAATCTAGGACAGGTAAACTAGTGCTAATTGATTTGTCCTAAAAGAAAAGATTCAAAAGATTAGTATAAAGAAGTTTGTTTTGGTTTTTCTGTCTTCACAATGCAAAAAACCCTACAGCACATCTTACATAGCTATTGAAAAAATAACAGCATCTTTGGTTACTTTATTGCATGAAGGTTTTTTCCCCCCCTTTATGACATCTAATTTATTTTTTGCAATCAAAATAAGGTTCACACTCAGTGCTGGTATTATTACATAAATGGTTTAAATTTATTTAATGAAAGAAACTCCCCCACTTCCCTCAGGAAGGAAGGCAACTTTGAAAGAAGTCCAAGGACCACACTTTCAAGACAACAAAAAGGTATTTACATTCCCCAACTACTCTTCTTTTTCTCCTTTTCTTGTAATGGAACTATTTTCTGCAGTAGTTTATGGCTCACTCTTTTTATAAGAATTTTCCAGCTTGGATGACATCTGAGCTGGTACGAGTAGTCTGCATTTCATATTTACTACATGGACATGTGTTTTCTTCTATTCTTAAAACAGAAAGTGTACTGCTGCAATTATTTCTTCCCAGCTGTTAAGGCAGATAAGCAGCTGATGATGTCAAACTCACCGTCAGCAGCCAGTGCCAGGGAGGTGGCTCTGCTCCTGCAGGGCTCAGCACACAGGCCACCTGACACGTGGCTGCCTTTGCCACCAGGGCAGAACTAGGATTTCAAATCCAGTGAAGTCCCATAGAACCACCACATTAATTACACACTTAAAAATTGTAATGTCGGTCTGCTTGAAGACATTGAATGCATGGGGTATCTCCCCAAGACCATAAGCCAAAAACCACATGTTGGTCTTTTTATTGTTTGAACTAACAGCAATTCAACAGAACTTTGCTTTCATAGTCCACAACAAATAAAGGAGTTATGCTTTCTCTGATGCACAATCTGCTTGCTGCAATAGCCCCAAAATACAGACAAAAGTTCAAATTGTGAAAGACAATATATATAAATGTTGTAAAAAAATCAGTAGTAAGAAAAGCTATACTGAACAATGTCACTTTACATCAGTAGTTCCTTATCTTTATTGGTCTACCACCAATTGAATCACCTTAAAAACATAACGCCACCCAATGACACCCAAAAACTACTGATAGACCAAAAGCAAGATGTTGGGACAGATTCTCTTTGTACTTTCAACTTATTTATACCACCATTATTACCATCTATGTAGAAATAAGCAGCAATCCTTTTTAAGAAGATGAAGGCTTAAGTTACCTTCTAGAGTAAAAAAAATATGTTTTGTTCTATGAAATTATTACCCTTTACCTAATGCTTACCTAATTCAATTTCATAACACAGACAGCTCTCTAATATTTAACTTGCTAAGTTCTTATGTTCCTGTTGTGAACACACACAACTGTTTCAGAGTATACAATGAACCTGTGTAAGAATATTCTATTTGCATGCAAGTGCAATTATTAATCTACAATTTCTAAAGAATGACATTCACACAGCATGACACACCTGCCATACATTAGACTTATTTCGTGTTTCACACTTAAAAACGTGAAGGGAAAGCTTCCTTTATCAATTTGTTCATGTTTGCTGAAGGGGAAAAGCTCATGTTTTGTGCATCTCTGTTGCACATTAGCAGTGCCATCGAAGGCAGAAGATGTTGCTAGTTAACTTGGGCTCCCTCTCCTGGCTCCGTCATGTAAGAGTACAACTTTTTGACCAGCTATTATTAAAACTTGTGTTGGTTTTTCCACCCCCCTATTTCCAAAATTGTTTTTCACGTTTGTACAAGCATGAGAGTGCCTATATAAACAATTTGGAAGATCTGGGACATGCCATGCCCAAACATTGGTGACCCCTTTGAAAGGTTTTGTTGCTGTTTTTTGATGTTTATTAGCTTTGTTTTGAATCTTACAGCAGCAATTATAATTTTTTTGTTTCTTATTAATAGAATTGTAAAATACTTTTGAAGACTCACAGACTGTCAAATATTTCCTTATGTAATTATGATAGCTGATGGGAGAGCCACAGTTAAAGCCAAATTGTTAACAAATTAGGTTAAAAATCCCAGATCAGATTACATGTGGAAAGATGAAAAGTAAATTAATTTGGTTACCTTGAAACTTGTAATTGAAGTTTTCTTATTTGCTTTTGAAAGTGTCTGATTCACCCACTTAATAATAATTTCATCATTTACTTTTTCCCCCTCTCCAAGGTCTGATAATACATTCAAAGTATACCTTTAATAAACAAAATAAGAGTCTGAGTTACAGTGAGTGGTAGAACTTTACTCTGCTAACAGTATCAAGCTACAAGCAAAAGGAAAATATTACTTCAGCACAGTAACAATGCCAAGTACTTGTGTTCATGAGGTACCGCTACCTTATAAAGTATTGATTACTTTAAATCACTTTTTTGGTTGTTGCAGGAATAAAACAACATCCCAGACCTTATAATATTCACTGTTACATCTTCTTTATGTATTTGTTTTACTCAGCACATCATAACTAATTTTACTTTATAAGCTTAAATGGCTCTCTACCATCCAAGTCACTCTGAAAACTGAATCACAACAGTCTGAGAAACAAAAAGCATTGAGTGTTTTGGAACAGATGTAAGAAAATTAACTTGTGGAAAATATTTTCCATAAAATACTCTTTATTTAAATCAATTTATAACTTTTTTTTTCCTGCTCAGTGCACTAGCAAGATTTTGATTTTCTGATAGTTACATTACTATAGCTGTGATGGCCTAAAAAATTTGTTCCCATTTTAACATCTATAGCATACATCGCCTCTTCCTATTTATCCTTCTTTTTTGATTTTTAGAAATATTTAAATTACTGTCTGCTTACAGAAAGCTACATGGAATCAACATGAAATAAGTTGTGTGCTTTTTACTTGCTGAAGGATTTACAATTTTAATCACAGTTTTTAGTATATAAGGTTTCCATTGTCTCTATAAATGGACGTGTACGCATACACACTATTGTGGTTTCAATCACTACACAGTATGTAAAACTACAAAAAAGGTATAAAAGTTTATCTTAGAGAAGAGAGATATTTAGAGACGGCTCTCTAAAATACCTGTTGGGTGAACTGAACACTACCTTTAATTTGCCGTGATACACAGAGACACATATAAAGACACACACAGGTACGTATATATACACATCTATGATATGCTATGCCTAACTTACCTTCTCATCAGCTGCCATACCAAAGCTAAAGTCAGGGTTGGATTACCCTCATTTAGGTCGTGTCCAGCAATACCAACCAGTGAGAATTTGGCTTTTGTCTTCCCGAGTTCTACTGCATAATTGCAATTCTCAATCTAAAAATAAATGAAGACATCTTAATATTTCTCTAGTACAGACCTATAATCTATGTGTATTTTGAATTATTTTGCCTTACTGTTAGATATGGTGACATTTGGAGCTAAAGCAAGATTTCTAGTCTTTCTACACTGTGACTAAAATAACAGTGTTTGCTATAAACACACGTGTGCAAGATTCTGACGATAACCCTTTCTCATACCTGAGAAAACCAAGTTCACTTCCACTAAAGCCAATGAATCAATATATACTTACATCAAAACTGAATTTGGAAAAATATTGAAATATGTTCTTCTTAAACAGACAGTAATTTTTTTCCCCCTCTACATTTCTGACTTCATAACAATCACAAAACTATCTGAAAGCTTGGATTTTGCAAGTCTTGTACAAATTCTCCTGGCAGCATATAAAACTGCTCTGTGAGGAAACACTTGACCATACAAGAGGATCAGACCTGAAACTTTTACTTATGTACCCGAGTTAGCCCCTAAATTAAATATTGCCAAAAAGAAACTAAAATTATATGTGCTGTAACTGCTATTTCTTCCTTGGGATAATATCTGGAAGATTCTTTTTTTTTCTTCCAGGACTGGCTCAGTAGCACACAAATCTAGACAATCCAGATTATTACAAACAGCACAATGGCAGACAGTGAAACTGGAGTGCATGACAGAGTACCTACCCACCTTTTTCATATTACCACCAAGTAATGGATAAGGCGGCTTGTTGATGCGGTTCCAGTCAACTGGCACACGAGTCATATTATACAATTGGAAGATGATTAAAGCATCAGAGAGGTCACTAAAGCAAAGTAAAACAATGTTTAAATACAAAAGCTCATCGTCACAATGAAAGTACTTGACACTTCTCTAAGTGTAATTAAATTGCTGAAAAATTTCAGTCACATAAATAAAAATTCTGTGGAGAAACTGTCCTATATCCTATTGCTTGATTTCTGCCATTATTTACATTAAATTGTATATTTAATTTCATTATTTTTACAAATCTCAGTGAAGTAAGCAGAGCCACTGGTTTTACCAACTTCAATTAAATAATTCCTTTCATAGGGTAGGCATAGATAAAACATCTTAACTAGAAAGTTTTCATTTATTGATCTAATTTTAGTTTTCTCAGAACTTTCCAAAATGTTAAATACTCGTGCTTTATCTGCATCTACAGATGCATTTGCTAAAGAATAATCAAAACCAATACACTCATCTTGTGAAAAAACAATATTAGGAAAAGTATTATTTTTCCTGTTATAAATTGCATTCCTGATAATCCCCTTCAGCTGTTTGCTAACAAATTCTCCATGTTAAGCTCTCTACAGAGGCCACAAAACAGAAACAATGAAACCTAACAGCAAGTATTAATGCAAGCAGATGTTCCCAGTTGCTCCTATGTCTTATCTTTTATTGACAGGATTTGAATCAACTGCTGGCACAATTTGAAGGTGAAGCAATGCAGAAGCATCTAGAAAGCCCTGTGTTTTGAGGGAACACCACGCTGCATAGATTCTTACAGTCTACTCAGCAGACATCTGTCCTTTCTTATAGTTTAGAATTACTGTTTTAAGAGGTTTCTGGTCATTTCATCTGTGATAAGATAAAAATCATGCATTATAAAACACAATTACCTTAACTTTTTAAAAAATGTAATTCAAAGTATGAGTGAGGAGAGCACATAAAAATTTTTAGGTTTTCTAGTATTTCTAGATGATGAGTGGAATATCCGAGTCAGATACTGCCTAATGCGGTTCTGCAGAGCAGTTTTGAAGTTTCTATCACACTGGGTAGAAACCTGGAAATCACTGTTCTAGTAGAAATACAACTTCCCTTTCTTCATCCCTTCTTCTTTTGTCCCCTGTTGCCCAAGGGAAACTAAATTATTGTTTTCCTTTAAAAAAAAAAAAAAAAAAAAAAGCCTTACCTGTATAAATGATTAACATACGGGTTTACACCCAGTGAATTCATCCAGTTTCTAAAAGTCCTTTCTTCCTTACTTTCTCCTATGGTGACAAATATAATTCTATATAAATTACTTGGAGAAAACACTTTAATAAGCAATGTTTAAATGACTCTCATACCCTCCCTCCCCTAAAAAAAAAAAAAAAAAAAAAAAAAAAAAGTTCATCCTTTCCCTAACAGAAGTCTCTACTGGCCAGTAAGGTGAGTCAATCCTACCAAACTCTGAGTCCCTCAGTTCTGGGCACAAGGTCAGAGGCACCACAGGGTATTAAACTAGATTTTTCTGTGTAAATACAATTTGATAAAATACAGAAATAGTTTGTTCGTTATGTTTTAGATAACTAATAAAATGGAGAAAAAAGTTATGATTAATAATAATTTCATAAAACCAAAATAAGTCAAAATTGCATTCAACACTATCTTTAAATCTGTTTGAAACAGCATTTTTTATTAAAAGTTAGTACCAACACACTTATTGCAATTGCATCAAACTCCAGAAACTACAGCTCCACTTCTCTCCACACAGAAGTTCCCAGTGTTAAATTGTGAAGGTCCTTTGCAAAGCAACAGACCTCACCTTTTTAGTCTTTAACACTGGAGACTCAGCAAGGTAGTGCTGTATTGGTTCCATTTGTGAAGCTATTGATGCTGCCAAGAGGGATGGTTATTCTGGCAGTTCTAACTAGCAACTCTGCTTATGAGAAATGCAGAAATGCAGAAAATTCAGTAGGAAAAAGAAAACCCTTCACTTTCCTGATTTAGGATTTTATTTTAATCTATTGTAATAATGAGTTCTCAAACCAATGCTCTTTTTCTAGAAAGTTACAGTTTGGAGTGTATATGGAGTTTCCACATACAACGTTACCTAAATTTTAACAATGCATCTGTGGACAATTGCATGTGAATCAGTGCTGCATAAGCTGTTCTCTCTTACATGAAGGAAGAGCATTTAAGAAAATATTTAGGCTTAATATGTGAGCACATGTAAAAATCTGAGTAAGATTTTTCTTCCGTTTTTTTGTTTGTTCCTTAGAGGATACAGGTACTGAGTTTGTCTAATAAGGTTTACGTAGCATGAAAACTGTCTCATTTAGTACAGCAGTTCTATGTTAACTACAAACAATGGAAGTTTTTGCAAAATGAAGCTCCTGTATAAACATGCGTTTATCATTAGAATTGAAAGAAACCCTCCTTAATATTATTTTTCCATGAAACAGACCTATATCATAACATCAATTTTTAGACAAAGATTACAATTTTTATCTAGGTCTCTTAATACAAAAAGCTCTGGAAAATATATTTATAAAAAATTTAAATTCAGAAATTTCAGCTGTAACTTATATTTTCCAACAGAATAAATTTAATTGAAGAAGTTTCAGCTAGTTTACCAGTTATTTTCCTTTCCAATTATTATGAGATAGATGATATTCATCCTACTGGTATATTTTCCTCCTAATTTATGAATTCTTTCATGTGAAATTCAAACTAGTCTTTGTTTCAAAGATTTACTTATAAAAGTTACCAAAGAGTCACTGATTAATACATGCAAAACAAAGAAAAACACTATTCTTCAAGGTCTTCAGGCAGCCAGCTTTGTTTCACATGTTGTCTTTTAAATTTTGTTGTGGGAATAAATAAGGAATCACATTTTATAACAAAGGTATTTTAAAAAAAAGCTTTTCTCCATTAAAAAGATATATCATGCTTGTATTTGGCTGTATAATTTAAGTTTATAAAGAGTAACTTAAGAGGTTATAGTATTTCGAAGCAAGTCCCTTTTTTTTTTTTTGTTAAATTTTTTAGGTTTACTGAACTTTAAGTTGGTTTGCAATATCTAAAATACTGACTGCAAAGTGCTTTTAGAAATGTGTCCATTGCAAAGACAGCAACAAGATTATTTAATGAACTGTTACTAAACAAAGCATAGCTACAAAAACAGATACTCAGCAACGGCACTTAGACTGAGAATTTTAAAATGCATGCTTAACACTGTTGCAAGAATCTGAAGTAGCCAAGCAGGAGGAAGAGCATGCGAGCTGAGCAGCACCCTTCTGGATAGTGGGAACCCAGCACACTACATTTAATATGCCACTCTAAAGAAATCCCTTTATCATGCAACACATAAGCGTTCGTAAGTTTTCCAGATGGCTGAGAACTGACCAATTTTTCTCTCCATTCTTTTATTCAAAATATACCTTGTGATCCTATCAGGAGCATATCTTCTGCTGAGTGGTGCAGCAGATAGCCAAAATCATTGGAAAACTGCAGAAAGGGGGCAGAGCTACACAAAAGAGAGAGGAGCAAATTTGGTAGTATCCTTTTTATTTATTGCCATCTCTTTCTTTGATATCATTGTACTATGGAACTGAGTAGGGAGTAGCCACAGGGATGGGGTCAAGAATCCAAAGGGCTCCAAATACCTACAATTCTCTCTGAAAGACAACAGAACTCAAGATGCAATTTGCACCCCAAGTTCAGCTGGCCCGAGCGGGAGTAGCAGGCTCAGCAACAGCAGCAGAGGACATGTACACTGGAGGTAATGTGGGTGGACAGAAGTCCCTCCCTGTTCCTCCTCCCCAGATTTCTGTGTGACCTGGACTCCAAACTCTGCTGCCTTCCCCACAAGTGAGAGATTCCTCAAAGGAACAGCAACACCCAGTTAAAGGCTGTGCATTGACTGGGGTCAGGTCTCCCCCCTCCATCCCCTCATAATATCAAATGTTCATTTTGCTACCTCAGTGTACCTGAGGGACATTCTCTCTGTATACGAGTGCATGTCACCAGAGTTGTTATGTGTTATCAGAGCAGATGTCAATTTATGCATCATGTTCGTTGTCTTAAGCCAATGAGAACAGCTCCATCATATTCTGTGGGTGGAGCAGTCACTGAAAAGATGGCATCTAATGCAGGAAAATGAAGATTTTCAGAAATCTCTACTCACCCATATATGCCTAGAGCTTTACATCTTGGTTCATGGGAGGCCCCTACTGGTTAAACCCACAGAAAGAACTATATGGTATTCGACTTACTGCAAGTCCTGCCCCCATTTTATATGCATCATGTTAGGCCTGTGGGGTTTTTTCTGCTCTTTTACTTATGACGGCATATTAAAGCAATAGGAAAATATAAGAACAATGCAAAAATCAACCAGAAAAGGACAGATATGATTAAAAGACTGGGGGGGGGGGGAGAGATGAAAAATTGCAGAATAAACACTTTTATAGAATACAGAAAAGTACTAAATACAGTACCTACATTAGGAGGGGTCAAATCTGCATTTCATGAAGCAAAATAGGAAAGCATTATAAATTATGAGTCAGATTTCAACACTATAAAACTATAAAGAAACAAACATCTCATATTTTATATCACTACGTTGAGAAGACATCAGTAAAAACACAGGATTTTGTGGAAAAATAAATTAACAGAAAAACACATTAACAACATCGTCTTTTGGCTGATATAACTATTTTGATGCTTTAGATCTACATGACACTACAGGAGTTACTATTTGGGAGCAAAGGAGAGTTGTCTACTTGCCTTTGAACAGATAACATTGGCATGACAATCTATCTCTAAAACATACACTGTAAACCGTAAGTTAAATTTGGCCAGTATTTAAAATTACAAAATCATAATCTAGCATTCAGTGATTGTAATATTTTACAAACTGAGCTGAGGCTTTGATCTTGTCTAAATCTTTTATGAAAGTTCAGAAAGTAGTTCAGCTGTTTTTTACCATGCCAATGAAAACTCGACTATTTGACCAAATTTTCAGTATTTGGAATCACACCTGCAACTTTAGGTTCAGAACAGAGAAACTGAACTGAACATATGCCACCTCCACAGAGCTCCTGTATACGTTTCCAAGAGCATACATTTCTAATGAAATTGCAGCAGAGGAAAAGCAGGCCTTTCCTTCAATCATTTGTCCTGGACAGCAGGGGCTGCAGTTACTGGGGATATCACAGCTGAAAAGGGAAAATTACCTCCTGTGCTTTGATACCACTACCACAGCTAGCACCCAGATGAAACTAGAAGAGAAGGATGCCTGAAACAGGAGTGGTCTGTGGGATACAAGATTTGGGAAACAGGGATGCAGCAGAGCAGCCAAATTATGAAAAAAAAGGGGAGCAAAGGAAGATGGACTCACCTAGATGGAAAGGAAACCTGATAGGAACAGTAAGAGGAAGGCAGGAGCAGGCAGTGCAGAGGAATGTGTGAACATTGCTGATGATTCTCCCGAGTGCAGCACCCCTGATTCTCACCATTCCTTTGAGATCAGTGAACAACTGTGAAATACACTGGCAGGAGCTATGCTATTATCCTAGATTAGCTGGTCCACAGAAAGGATAACAGCCAAAGATTCCTACCAGTTAACCCTTTAACTCTAGCATTAGGGTTCTGAACTGTACAGTTAAAGTCCAAACTTGCTGATAATGCTAGGATCTATCTAGGATGCTGATGCAATAGATTAATATAGGTTGTGGACACAAAAGCCTTTTTTTCTTTAATGTTTCCTGTTTTAAAAAGCAACAAACTAATACACATACACAAATATATATATAAACACAATATGTGAAAAGTACTCTAGAAGACTACTACAGTTGCATAGGATAGCACTGCAAATTAGGGAAAGCCGGAATTTGTGCATTAGCTAAAATATAAACGGTACTGAAAGCAGCACAGGAAACCGGAAAGGGAGTAAGACGACAGGTTTTGCTCCTGCAAATGAACAATATTCACAGTAACGGGGAATTCTACTACAGGCTTATACTGAAAGCTAGTGAGAAAGCTCTATATGCTGGTGTTAACACAGGCACCATCACACAAGGATCCTGTAACACAACCTAGAAGGCATACTTAAACAGAAATCACTAATATTCTTATCTCCTCTATGCTCAGCAAGTTGAGTACCTTCTAATAAATTGAGATCGTAAGATGAATTGTCAGGCTTGTGTAGGGCTGGGTATGTGTTAAAGAGATTTGCGACAAAAGCCAAATTGAGTTTAGGGTTGCCTGCAACCACATCAGCTGGAGTTACAAACTGTCTGCAGCCCAATTTATCTGCCTGTTGGAGCATGTATTCAGCCCTCCTCAAGTCATTTTTTTCCTAAAAGAAAAAAAAAAAAAAGATTTGTAATGAATACTAGCATGTTTCCATTCTTTGCTGAATCTTCATTCAGTTTGGCAAATCTTTAAATGACCCAAGCAAGTATCTCCCACATTCCCCCAATGCCTGAGCTAGCTCTTAACAGTCTACAACAATTCGCTTCCCATCTTCCCTTCCCTTTCTTTCAATGCTGCCGGCACAGCATTCCTCATGAATCACAGCAACAGCAACCCGAGGTGTAGTGGTTATGCCTCCATTTGCAGACTGTTGTTTCCCACGTTGCATGTTCTGCTGTATGTGTGATAGGTTCACCATCACTGCTTTAAACTGGTATTCTCAAGCAGAGTAGTTACAGATGATGCCCAAAACCCTCAATAAGAGTTTGAGTGCTTCAGAACGTCATAATCTGCTACCTTTCCTATTTTTGCCTCTGAAGTGTCTTAAGTTAGTAACCTATATATTATTTTGTTTATTCGTCCTTATTATTATCTACATAGAATAAATCAGTTTTCAAAACCACGTAGCCTATACTTTTTGCCTCTAATCTTTACAACACTAGGAGTTAGTATTTGTAGAGAAATTAGTAGTTGAATTACTGTAAGAATAACAGTCAGTAATTCAGCATTGGTACACTCAACCAGAAACTTGCTCTAACAAGTTCTTACATGTTATTGATTGGCTTATAATACATTGCAGAACGTGATCATATGAACTGTAGGAAATTACAGGGAAAAAAATTAACTACTGTCCTTTCTTACTCCTAAAAAAATCCCAAAAGAAAAAGCAAACAAACAAAACAGAGCTTCCCTTAATTAAGGAGTTTGAGAGGACTAAAGCATGTATGCAAACATAGTTTTGCCTGTGGGTTTTCATTACTGTAAGGAATAGTAAGATTCTACTTAAGATTCTGGTTGATATATAGATGTCTTCATCATAGGCAGGCAGTTCAATTCTTGTCTCAAATCCATTCTCAGAATAATCCTTCCAACAAGCCTTATGCAGCAGCTTAGAGAAAAGTGTTTTCACATCTGCCCAGGCTGGTTGTAGACCCTCTATCCCTTTTACAACTTAAAGCTTGATGGTTGCCACACTTTCCTTTCCTGCTGGTTATCGGAAGGGCTCACATGTTATTTCTGAATGCTATTTCGTTTCAGGAGGTATCACAAGGTTTTTGAAGTCTACTCTTTCTCCTTGTCTGAATTCCAGAATAGGAGAATCGAGCAGCACGTTGTAGTATTTATGCTGGAGGACCCAATTGAAAATAAAAAACAGTTAGAGACTACTCCAAGTGAAACATATCTCCCAATTTTAGACTGTAGGATGCATTGTCCTGTTTCAGCAGTGCCCTGGAACTTGTCAAGTTTTTACCCATTTAAACTTTTATGACATTGAGGAATCTGACTGAGCTTTTGTATTTATTACAAAACAAAAGGGGATTCTAAGACAGCCTTGTAACCAGGATGTTGGATACATACATAGAGGTCTCAAGATAATTCCAGTCTATTTTTATGTTTGTGGATACTTACATGAAATCCTGAAAAGTCAATATTAATGGGCAATTCATCAAGGTCATCTCCTTTGGGTGCAACCTGATTTAGCAGGTGGTAGTATGCTCTTGAATCCTGAAACAAGCAGTGTAATATTAAAAATAAAAGAGCACTTATCTAGCTTTTCATAGACATTTACTCTGCTGATAATCCAATTCAAAAGCCATAGAAGTCGAAAGTATGTCACCATAATTTCAGTTAATATAGATGAGGTCATACAGCCATTTTACAAGGTATTTCACATAGAACTTATTTAGCCAGATGACAGAGAAAAGGAATGTCTGCTAATTATTCTGGACAATGTTAGTTAAATTTGTTCTGCTGGATATGAACTAGACAGCTGTAATCAAGATGTTACCCACAAAGAACCTCCAATATGGATCTTAACTTCAGTGGTGGTATTTTATTCCTTCACTATCCTTCCAAATAGTTTTATAAAAATTTCTTTCTTAATCAACGAGATAAATGGAGTTAAAAATGGAGAGCTAAGTGGCTCTTTTAGGATGAATCAGTAGTCACGAAAGAAGTTACATTTATTTGATGCAGTTTTCATTATGCTTCTTGGGTTTTTCCCCACTAAAAAACTAGGAAAACATAAAAACGCGCTAGTTTTAGAAGTATTTAATACTTCTCTTAAATAGCATATAATATTTTATACCATAGTAGCAGCTTTCATACGAAACCCTAGTTAAAAGTTTGCTTTAATAATAGCCTTCTTGGTGGCACTTGAAAACATATAACTAGCAATTAATAACATGATTTTCTTCAATGAAAAGATGTCTTATCACCTTAGGGAATCTTCCTCCTTTGCTTTTAGTTTTAAAAAGCTGGGGTTTTCTCTCTTCACCTGGACAAGAAAAATTATGCAGATCTGCCATGTGCCCCAAGCAACCAGCATGCCTTTCAGTCCCTTTGTGTAAATTGGCACACCAGCAAAGCACAGGGATTGACGGGGGTGCTCTCTCCTTGGATCGAGAATCAGTAGCTACTCCAGACAGCCCTCTGAATAACTGTTATTTCCTTAAGAGGTTTCCTACCCTTCTGTAGTATGCTAGGTACTAAGGGCAATCACCATTAGCAAATATGCACTGGGAAAAGATTTAAAGCCACACACTTCTTCCTTAAAACAAGAAAAGACAGAAAAGATGGGTTTCTGCAGACCCAGGAGCAGGAAGGACAGACAGTAAAAAGGTAACTAATACAATAGTGTGAAATGTCTTAAATCACTCTAATAACAGATCTTAGAACATCAGAACTTCCCTCAACATCAGCTTGTCTGAAATACTTTGGGGTTTTTCCCCACTATGAAACTAGGAAAATACGAGCAACTGAATAGGACATGAAAGATCAAAATAATGCTGTTTCAGTGCTGAAAAATACAGGATGAAAAAAGCAGATGACTACTATTTTTCTAAATACTTCTGATCTGGCTCATTTGTTTCTATGCCTAGTGTGTTTAAATACCATTATGTTCAATTATCAGAGCGATAACTACATACCTTAATGTCTTGGCTGAAGTTACTGATTTTCTGCCACCCTGCATTGGCCAGATGGTAGTTCACCCAGCGTAGCAAGAGCTCTTCGGGGGAAAGCTTCATTAACTGATCTAGTTCTTCCCCTTCATTTAGCAAGGCAATAAGAGCTAAAAGCAAGTTTGAAAGAAAGCTGAAATAATTGCTATTGTGGCCTCAGTTAATTCCAAATTGTGGACATTGCTATGGCTGGCATTACTCTTACCTTCGTTTTTGGAGAGCTCAATATCAGCAAAAAGACCAACTTTAATGATCTGCCACAAGAGTCCTAATACCAAGTGTGGTTTTCCTTCTTGCAAATCTTGTGATCCAATATTGACAACCGTACAGCCAATAGCAGATGCTGAGTTCAGAGCCAGGTTTAGGTTTTCCTATTTGGAATATCATTGTTTAACAGATTTATGAGGTGGAATTCTTAGTAAATTTGTTCATATTACATT
The DNA here is from genome assembly GCF_000699245.1 of Pterocles gutturalis. Taxonomy (NCBI): domain Eukaryota; kingdom Metazoa; phylum Chordata; class Aves; order Pterocliformes; family Pteroclidae; genus Pterocles; species Pterocles gutturalis. The sequence goes on from NW_010120754.1 coordinate 17,038, forward strand.
TAGTAAGTTTCAGAAGTTATAAGAAATAATGCACTAGTCCAATGGTTTCCCAGTGGTAACCTGCACTTTGGAGACTTCTTGTGAACCACCACATATCTTATCAAAATTTAATTGAAAAGATTATTGACAGTGTTTAATATGGACCCACCAAAAAATCATGGACCACCTTATGCAGCTTAGATTGTTGAGGAATATTCTAATAAAAATATTCTTTGTAACTCGTGTAAGTATCACATGCACAAACTGATAATAGAAACATGTGCAGTATCATCTTTGCTGACACATCATCCTTAAATAAGTAGAGATCACAAAGCCTATTTGGAGGATTTAGAACATGGTATGTTTTAACTTTTCATATTTTAATGTCACAGCCTGAAATTAAAAGTCTGCCAGTCAACTGAGGTTTTTAGTCAGGATTTTTTTTCTTTTTTTCCCTCCTTTGGCTGGTAACTTATGGATCTACTTCCCTTTTCCAGATGTGTTTTCTTATATCCAAACTAAGATCTTAAAAACTGTTTCTCTCAAATATTTTCATTAGTTTATACACAATAAGAAATAGAGCTTCTCATCATCCGTCCAAATCACTCTCCACTACTGAAAATGCACCATCCTACCATACAGTACACATCCATGCAGATACTTTCTGCATTGATAAAATACAACCTGACCAACCACTCAGAAGTCTAAAATTATTTCCTTCAGATACTTAGTAAAGCAAAACAAGACTTGTGAAT
>NW_010120754.1:17802-48124 GCF_000699245.1 Pterocles gutturalis
GAACAAAAGCATGAAAAATACAAGTTTTCCTGTACATCATCTAACAAACAGAGAATTCAGCAGAGCTTATTAGAAAATACAATTTTATGCTTTGACTTTTTTAATACATAGTACTTTTTTTTGCTCCACCAGGAGAACTGTCATTAAAACAAAGCTATAGAAACATATTTTACTTTTTCATTTGTGGCAGGTTCCTATCTGTGCAGTACTTACAGAAATCGTGAAAGGAGTGAGTTTCTTCTTATTAATAGCCCTTTCATCAATTGTATCTGGTTGGGAAAAGTTTATCATTTTGCTAACAAAGAAAAGTCAGAGATTATTCAAACTTTAATTTCTCATAAAATATATTATTTGATTATAAACACCTAACACTTTGAACTAGCTGTAAATATTTCTGACAAGATTAAAAAAAAACCACCTCATCCTCTACATCTCCTCTCCCTGTTAAATAATTGCACATGTATCCAGAAACCTCCAGATAATACATAATTACAAGAAACTTGAGCAATTGGGTTTCATACTTAAGTAACAGAGCATGTCTGTGCTGTCAAGAAGAGTACTTGGGAAGATTAAAACTGTAATCTAAAGACGGTTAAATAGTTTCAAGTGAAAATCTTTGTACCATAACCAATATATTTCTGCCCTGCATTTCTGGAGTATCTTGCACCTATAAGGATCTCAAAGACTAATTCACATCAACACTAATAAGCTAATCCCTTGTTACCATGGTGTATGAATAAGTACTATTGGTCTACTTTAACTAACTAGAAAATTACAACAGACTGAAGTTAAGTGATCTACTATATGCTCTTTGTTTTGCCATGGATTTAAATCAAATTTCTGTTCCTCCTATCCTATGACTTAGTAACTACATTTAGTAAATCCTGAAAATATTTGAAATAGCAAAGATTTCTAATTACTTCAGTAATGACTATATGAACTGTGTAATTATCTTCTTAATAAACAGCCTCCACACACCTGACATGTATAATTATGGATCCAAGAGGGAAACCCACTTCTACGATATATGCACTGAGTCACATAAAAAAAATTGCTAAAAATAACATTTCTGTGGACAAACAGATTTTCCCCATGGTACACATTGGTTGAAATATTTAAGAGGGGAGTCCTGACACTAAAGCCTATCAGATGTTTTCCCATTCATGTCACTGTGATCAACATTTAACCTTTGAGATTAATTTCTTTTCTTTCTCACAGCCCTGGACTCACCAAAGAAGGATACCATCTGCAAGGGATTTAAAAAGACTGGCATCTGATGGGTTCATAGGTAGGAGGTGCTTACAGTCTGGGTCATCTTGTAGAGCTTTATTTATCCAATTAACAAAAGCAACTTTTTCTTCCTCTGAAAAGAAAAACAGCATTAAAATAATATATTATCATTTCCACGAAGACATACTACTAAACACTAGACCTGGGTCAAAGAGGTTAATCTGCAACAAAACCCCTTAGTTTCACAAGGGCCAGTTACAAAAAGAAGCAGCCCAGTAGGAAAGCACGCAAAAAGTGGCAAGTACAGATTGATCTTTCCCCTACTGCACCCTCTAAACATCTGGTGATTTTCTGAAGGACAACATAATCGTAGTGACATAATGGGTCATGATGGCTGACTTGGAATTCAGTTGCTCAGCAATTACAATGGAAAGAGGGAAATTTCTGATCTGAAATGTGCAACTTCTTAATCTATGCACCATTGGTTTAAAATACAGCATTTCATTCTGCTTTCCACTAGGACTTCAGGGACTGGCAGCATTTTTGAGACTATTGCCTGAATTACTGTGCTGTATTTAGCTTTGAGAAACTTAAAAAATTTAGTACTTCCGTTTTAAATTCTCCTTCATATTTAGTGCAGAATTTATTACTGTGTATCTACAAATGCTTATTGGGACAAGTCAATGAAGTAGCAGTATCCAAATTCCCAGACAGTACTGGGAATTCACGTCACTTACCTCAAGAAGCATACAAGACAGGTATCTACACCTGACTCTTTACACTTCTTTCATTGTCAGTGGGAAGAAACATGACATTCTAGTGCGTGCTTAATCTCAAACTAGATGGCTGATGAGGCCAGTTCAGAGGAATTACACTCCAGTGGAGTCAGTTTCTCTCCACCAAAAATGAAAGGGAGTCTAAACAATTAGCTCTGATGGTGTCCCCCCTTCAGGCATCCTTTGAGATGGAACATATCCCCTGTTTTGGAGATATACCAACTGCAGCTGCTGCTATAAAGATAGTACACAGAGAGAGGGTATCACCACCTTTAGCTAACTGGAGTGAAACTTCTGCATATTTAGAATCTTAACGTGCTTCTGGAACCACAGCAAATCCCAGACTCGAGTCAATCAAAAAGTTGCAATATTGCTTATTGCAATACGATCCTAGGTGGTTAACATTCTGACCAGGAGCTGCAATGCAGTTAGGCACAATTACCAACTTAAACGACATGAAGCAGAAAGAAACAGACATCAAATATTAAAAGCAACCTCTCAAGTATGAGATAGGCTATGCAAAAACCATATGAGAGTGAACAATGCTGTAACGGCACAGAGACAGCTGAGGAGGCCTTTCCATCCAGAAAGGATATGCGATGTGTTTTTTGTTTGGTTGGTTGGTGTTTTGGGGTTTTTTTTCCATTTTAGTTAACACTGTGGGAATGAAAATGGTGATTCACTTTTATCTGAATATAAGAATAAGAGAAAATTAGCATGTAATGAAACCAAAATTACTAGAAGTATGCTAAATACCATGCTGTCAGCCCTTGTTTTCATTTTTTTTGCTCTTGCAAAGATGTCTAACTTACCTCTGAGTGCAGCATGAAACTAGCAACAACTAACAGCCCACATTTCAATGAACTACCACCAACACTTATCTTATACAACTCCACATGCTTTCTCTGTGTTAATTTGCTTTCAATAGCAACATTTTCCAGTTGTTTTTACTTCATCTGTAGTTCAAATTTAAAGAGCCTTCCTCCATGGAAAATTTGCTCGTGTTTTATTCTTACCTGAATAAGAGTGCTGTGTCCCCTCACTAGATATTGCTGATGTACCTCCAATTGCTGTAATACCTTGCTTTTTGTTTATTGTTTTTCGGAAAGATTTGCTAACTTCTTTACTTTTCAATTCCTGAATTATCTGGAATTAAAAAAAATAAAAACAGACAGCACTTTGTGATTTATCATACCTTCAAATATCTAAGTGTTAACTCACGTAAGTACTCCAGAGTCAGTAATTAACCTGACCGCCTTTCTCTGGTATTTCCACTGACTTCTGTTCTAAACAAAAAAAAAAAAAGTTTACTCTATGGGTAAAACTAATTTAAACCCCTTAATGACACTTGCATACTTGATATCTAATATATTATTTTTCAGTGAGTACCTCAAGTGCTACCTTTATTAAGCCATGCTATCTAAGAAAAGTAGATATCCAACAACCCATACAAATTTTCCACAGATATTTTGGTAAACTGAAGAATACAACAAAAGACATTACACATTTGCAATGACTACAGCATGTTTCTTCCACTTCATCACATGCTTTAGAGTAAAAAGTTATTACATGACAGTTACACATACGCTTAAGCAAGCTGATAGCATTTTTCACCTGCCTGCAATGTAAACCACATTGGATATACTGAAATGTCCTAAATTTGCTCAAATACTGTAGATGTCTCAAAACTGACAACAAAGTATAAATAACGGATACAGATCAATACCTGAATGCAAATATTTCCATCTCACCTATGAACCACTGCAAATTACAATCATGGAAAGAAAGATCAGTAACTACTCCAACAAGGAACATGCTGTCATTAGCAGCAGTACTCTAAATTCAAAGCAAAAAATAATCATCTCCAAACACACACACAAACTGGCAGCCTGAAAAGTTTTTGCTTCTCTTAAATAAAGCACACTGACCAATAATCCACATTTAAAAGGTCTAAATCTTTCAAATTTATTCACTAAAAATGAAAAACTGTACCTCACTCCCAGTAAAAAAAATAGCCTTTACTATAGAGATTAAGCATAGTAATGCAAGCATTGGTTTATCACTAAGAGAATTCAGAGGCTGGTATCTAATTATTGACTCTTTTGTCAGGGCAAGGGCTGACCCAACAGTTCCTAAAATATGTAGTGCATCCCCTCATCTTTGAGGAAATAGAAAGTAGGACTGATTGAAACTACTTTGCTCTCACAAATCTGCTAAATTAAATAAGTGAAATATAAAGACCGGAAAATAATCATAAAGGATATTGTAAATTGTCACAGAAAACTTTCCCCTTCTCAAAATATTAGTTATTTCTATCTAAATAGTAATTAGTTGTACCACTTAATTCAGTTTTCTGTCCTAGTTCTCAACAGATATCAGACAGTAGAGAAACATCCAAGGGGAATGTCTTACTGAGACAAATTCTTCAAAGTTGATTCTCCCGTCCTTGTTGCTATCTGTCACTGCAATGATTTTTTCTACAATCTCCCGGACTTTGTAACCAGGCAGGGGCAGACTTGCTTCTTTAAACAGGTCTTGAAGCTCATAATCACTGACATAGCCGCTGTTGTCTATATCTGTAAAATGAAAGCACAAGTTGTTTTTATATTTATGTAAAGAACCAAGTACAGTACCTGCTGAGAATAAACTCTGAGAAATACAGTTCTAGGAGATGAGTGTTTGTTCTTCTGACATAGATAAGCAAGCATGAAGGAACAGTTGCAAATTAGAGGCACAACTGGGTAGGAGTTGTGCCATCTTGTTATGTATTTTCTCAGGAATTATTTTATAATCCCACAGCACAGCTATAACAAGATGGCAAATATGTAAATAGTAAAGTTTGAGCTTTTTTTAAAGACTCAACAGACTTCTATATAAATCTTCGAGTAAAAGGGAGATCAATTATTATATTCTTATTGTCAATATTGTAACATCTGCAATCAGTAAACTCTGATCCAAGTTCTTATTAGAAGAGCACACTTACACAGGAAAAACTACTTACACAAGAACTCTACCTGACTCTGCCTTTTGTTTCTTATATTAGTATCTGATAGACATTTTCTGTTCTTCGAAAGTTTTGATGTGGTTAGGCTTACCTGTGAAGAATAAATCTGGGATGATCTGTATCTGTTTATTAAAGGTGACCTTCCTTAATCTATTAATCAGCTCCATTGGGAGCACTCTGCACTGCCACCTTCACCTACACTTGGCTACCAAGACCACATGTACAGCAAAGTATGAGAATGCTTTTTCCAACATGAGATATGGTATAATTCCACAACTGTGGAAAGAAATGAATGGCTATGTCACATAAAAATAGATTAAGACAAATTCAGTATAGTTTGCACTACTCATGATGAATAATGCAGCAGCACAGAAGAAATCATATAAACCCCCTTCATACTTCCACCTTAGGCCAATCTGTGTGCAGAAAGCCATCTTGAATTCTTGTCTTAATATAACAAAGCACAATTTCACAAACCTAATATGTTGTTGTCCAATGTAATGCATAAATGAATCAAACACATTAACTGTTCCATTTTTTTATGTCTATTTCCTTATATAAGTATAAACATATCTATCCAAGCAGAATTTAAGAATGTCCATTAAAATAGCCTTACCTGTAGCTGTAGTGCAATGTCTATGCAATGGAGAGATGCACTTTTAAAAGAAGAAAAACTATAGTCCATATACACTACAGGTGAAGCTCAATCAAATACAATAAATCGTATCCAGCATAACTAGTGCTGAATATAATGCTGATCATTTTATATATTTAATGCTAATGTTTTCCATGTCTGACAACAATTTCAGTCTCTGTCACGATCCTATTAAAGCTCTTGAAAAATATGAATTAATAGTATTTTCCCAGTTCTACAAATGATACATCTAAGACAAGTGACTTAAGAGAACGTCACAAATAACACAAGTCAGAAAAAAAAGTGAGATGACGTGGCCACTTTTCTGACTTTTCAAGGTGCTGCCGCTTTTGATTTTTTGGTTTACTAGTTAAAAGGCTTCTCCTCATATTGTCTCTAGTATCAGAGCTCAGCCAATAATACTAGAGTGGACGAATACACAATCAAATCAGAGAAGGGCAAACAGAGAAACATGCTTTCATCTCTCGCCATAATTGATTGCTATACAGTAATTTCCCTGTAATCCATACTACACTATGTAGCTTCCGTACAGTTTCATAAGAAGGCCACAGTTCACCGCTGATGAAAGGTTAAAAACACCTGTTCAAAAAGATATTTTTGTGTGTGTTTTCAATGCTACCAACAATCCACAAATCACTACAGACAAACTTAATGCCTGCATACGTATTAATCCATCCACTGTCTGGCTTGCAGACATGTAACAACACACATAATAGCAAGGATGGTCTAAAAAGCAGAGGACATGCTCAGGAGCTCACTCAGATTACCAGCTATTTTATTTCTCTAGGTTCATCTTTCACTGAGGGTAAGTTTCCATGATGACAAGCAGAGAGTCAAATACGTGCCTTTTCTCTCAGTTTACCAATATGGCTGTAAGCAATTTATCCATAGAGACATCGGAAATGTAAAAATGAGAAAAGAAAAAAGCTAAATGATGCTTAATTTTTGTATGTTACAGAAAGTATAATACAGTAAGAAAGAAAATGCTTTTCAGTGAGTAGAAGCAGCACAAGCAATTCTTGGAGCAGAAATGTGAAAACACACAGGAAGGAAAGGGAGAAAAAGAAGGAATGCAGATGGTGAATACCACACAAATAAAAAAGCTGTTGGACAACACCAGGGAGTACCTACCTATCTTAACACCTCCCAGTAGATTGATATGTGTAAGCAATGCTCTTTTCTTTTGCCTGTCTTTCCAGCTCCTGCAGGTTATAGACTTCTTGAGCTACAAACTGTGTCAAGATGGTTGTTTAATAGCAACTAATGAATTACCTTCTATGGATGTATCTTATTCTTTTAGCATTTCTACTCTTTTTTGGTCTCAACAACATCCTGAGTTAATGGATTCATGGTTTTATTATTGTCAGGAAGAAAAGTTACTACATTTATTTTAAGCTGACTCTCTACTGGGCATCACCTGATATGTGTATTGACAGAAACTGAGTAATTCCTTCTTCACCTTTTCCATACTACACATGGTCTTACAGATCTCTAACACACTGCTTCCCAATAGTCTCTACCAAGCTGGAGACTCCTAACACTTAAGACTTCTTGCCTAAAACGACCCTGTTCCCCCATTACGAATGATTACAAATATCTTTTTTTGCTTTGGTGAGCTGCAGAGTCACACATCACCCCCTCAGAACTGCAGCAAACAAGAAATAAAGCAGATGTGAACTTCAGCAGCAGACATTCACAACGGTACTGCAATCTGGAAATAAGAGTTAGTTGCCATATAATTTCTTACTCATTCTGTCTCCTGTTAATCTGCAAACATTCTGTCAAGCATACAAAATTGTAGTTATTTATTAACATCTGCTAGCTACAAAAATAAGATCAAAAAATCTCCAAGTTTAGCTTACTTAAAACGTAAAATCTGATCCAATAAACAAAAAGAGAAGTTACTAGCTCACCAAAGCATGCAAGTAAAGCAAAACCAAAGTGTCAGTAACCTAACATGAAAATATTTAAAGATTGATGTTTAATCAAACTTTTTTTTTCAGATTTAAGAAGTTCAAAAAGTGAATTTTGAGACCTATCATGCTGCATATCCATTGACACAAATAACGCAACTGCCTAGCAAGAAAATGTAGCATTGCTGAAGCTGACAGAAGCGAATAAACACACACAGATTCAGTGAAAATAAGGAGGTTTATGTAAACATTATTTTCTTAGATATTACTGGCTACATAGAAGGAAAACATGGCCCTGTCAAAACAAAGTGATCCATAAAGATTTCTTCCACAAATCCTACACATTTTCACAATGTTAATGTCATCCTTATTATTTTCTTATTTAAAACATACCTATTTTACTGAATGCTTCTCTTAGTTCTTCAAGCTCTTCACGAGAGATAGTAGTTATGTTGTTTTCCATCTCTGGACAGCAACAAGTGTTGTCCTCAGTTGCTTATGCCTAATGATAAGAAAAAGGAAATTTATAAGGCTTTAACTCCAAGTACATACTAATATAAATTACTGATTTTTTCAATACAAGGTACCAGACCTGAATGACATTTCCAGGCCTGGCACACTTAAAACATTACAAACAACACTTTAAAGTTCAAACACTCAGCAATTCTTTTCACTGTAATAGTGACTGAGAATTCACAATAGCAGCACCTGTTTGCATACAAATGATGTTTTCACTTGCATAGAATAAGCACTGACCAACAATCTACCTTCATTGCTTGAGTGGATTTCCAACATTAAAATAATTGCCTTACATTTCAACAAACAATTTTTAGAAAAATTAATTTAAGTGCAATGCAGTATCATTGCCAATTAGTGCTTAGTGCTAGGAGCACTGAGCACTCCAACACTTGCACGGTAGTAAAACCTCAGTGGGACACTTCCAAGTACCTGCTTACAGGTGAACGCCCGTGAGCCTTTCCACAGCCGCTGCAGAAGTTACCACCTCCTGACCTTTACTCCACCCTTCTGACAAGCCTGTTGTCTCATACCACTGTCAAAGAGCCAAATGAAGGCTTTTACTAAGCACAAAGATTGGACTCTACCCAACTCCACAAAAAAGCAACACAAAAGGCACCTTCACAGGGGTCAGTAAACGCCCATGACAGAACCTTGCCCATTTCCTCTTATCGAAGCTTTACTACAACAGGATGATTCAGATCCTTGTTAATAAGCACAAGTTTGTCACCAAGTCACGCACAATTGTCTCAATGCACAAGCATATGTTTGCATTTGCCATTTTCTGCCGTGCACATGCCACTGGCGCACACACAGCAAGCCTACGGCAGCACCCAACCGCGTGTGTGAAGCTCTGAGCAGCACTTGGCTGTGGAGAGCACAATGTGCTACGGGTGGTGCTGTGCCTACCATAAAGGAAGAGTTTTGTCTTTGCTTTTACTTTAAAAGCCAAAAGTGGCAAAAATACCTTACATAGGTATTTGCATCAAAGTTGTCCTATACTTGTGTATGTTTTAGTGTTTTGTTTCAGAGCAAGGAAAATATTCCTGTAATGGCCAGGTTATTTGCTCATAATAATTATATTCAGATCTGCTATATGCAGCTGCTTCTCCCCCCAAAATCATGCATATCAACAGAACTGGACTACTGCCCACTGGACTAGACACTGGAAGGGGAAACCTGACCTCAACAATTGGTTTTACCCTGGACCTGCTGGATGTCCTTGGACAAGACTGTACTTTTGTTTCCTACCTTTGTATGTCCTGACTAATTGGCTTACAAACCTTCCCGGTGCAGGGACTACCCCATAACTAGATGGTTGCACAATCCCTGAACAACAGGATCCCTCTAAGATCTGCTGTGGACTGTAATAATGGAATCAGAATGTGGTTCAGAATAAAGGAGAGTAAACATTATAAATCTGAATTTTTCTTAGAAAATAACTTCTTCCCCATTCTAGCCATGTCAGTCTTGTTTCAATCCTTGACAATCCAACAATGAGAAAAAATACAAGTGAAGCAATCGCACAGGTCATCAGCACATGAGAGAAGAGGCAGCAGGGCACTACAGCAGCTGCGGTTTGCTGGGGGATCGTGCCAAGATGTCAAAGAGATTTCCTGGAGGTTTACTAAGGAGTGCCAGAGGAGTGCATACAATACAGCTGATGTGAGTTATACCTACTCTACTGTGAAAACAGTTTTAATACAAAATAAATTAGCTGTGGTCAGCCACAAACCGGTGTAACATTGCCTCACTACATCAGTCACTGAAGTGTCTCCTGATTTCAGAATTATAAGCGGTGACATCACTGCTGTCACACTTCTGACTTGATGATGTCAAAACCCAGCATGTTCTGCAACAGGGTAGAAGGTTTGTTTATCACAAATTGGCTCTCCCTGCCTACCTATGAAAAGAGATCAAACAACGAGTACAACACAACCTGTTTGTTTGCATGCCCTTCACACAGGGTCAGCCTTCCTCTCTCGGGTAGCTACCTCCAGTTACACAGTACATGTGGATGTATCCAATGCCTAAGGCTGTCAATAGTCTCACGTCCTCATATTTACACAGCATCTTTTAGGAGAAAAAGGAGACACGATGCATCTCATCAAAAAACCCCAAAACAAAGAAAAAACCTATCTAGATTAACAATTGACTTGCAAATATTAAATTGTTAAGAAACACAGTTACTCAATGTATTTGGATACTATGTTGGAAAGCATATTGCTGGACGGAGATTCAGGTAGCCAGAGATCAGAACTTGACCAGGATATGGGACTGATGGTTTTACCCAAACCTCCCAATCTAAAGCTCTGTACTACGGCAAAAACCTCATATTATTTTGTCTTTTGTCAAATCCAGAATTACATACTTCTCATAATTTATTTTCACATTCTATATAAATAAGAGTTATTAAATGAAATAATCATCTTTTTTTATATCTCTCTTAACTGTAACCATGCATGTTTAGATTGCTAGGCAGTTTTCAACAGGATGGTTTTGATTCCCTCAACAGCATTTTCATAAATGCAAAGTCATTTTTTACCTTTGATTTTTGCTGCTGGTAAGGGAACTCTGTATAGGAGCGAACAAACCATCCTATGCTATGAAGTACTCACTAAGAATTCTTTATCTATTTGTAATGAAAAAATAGTCTGCAGGAAATGCTGGAAAGGTCTCTAGAGCTAAAAAAGAAATGCTGAATGAGGTATCCCACATGTAGCTAAACCTGTATGCATAATGACACGAGCAATGCCCATGAGCTACCAATGCATAGCCCCCAACTTTTTCAAAATAATGTTTTTAAATAAACAAAGCAGCTGTTTGGTTCAAAATACTGTAAAATACCATTATTTTGTTTTAAAGAACATTTTGTACCCTTTTTATTTTTCTCTTGGTTGGGTTTTTTTTTCTTTGTTTTTTTTGTTTTGTTTTGAATCTTTGGGGTTTATGTCTGGAAGTTTGTGCTTATCTGAAACCACCCAAGTTAGATATTTCCTTCAAAAAGAAAATTACTTTGAAGTTAAGATTCTCATGTGACAGACTTCAACTGGAGGTCAGGGTTTTAAGGAAAACGAATAACATGAGATGTGGTGAAACCTTCCAATATAGCAACTGTATTGCCAGACCATTCAAGAAAATACACGAAAATTTATCAGAAGAATATGTGACTACTGTCTCAAAATACAAAAGTAAAAATATTTATTTGGGCCTTACCTGCAGCATAAGCATTTACTAATCTACACTCACACTGCTCTGCAAGAGAGAGAAAAAAACATCATGTGCACTGTGTAACTGATTCTCATCTCAGCTAATGTTTCTGCTTCTTTTAAGGCAGCAGTTTACTTTTCTTCCCTGCTGCTATATAAAGTTTCCATAATAATTCAGTTTTCTTCCGTGATGGTATAAAAAAAGAGTTCTTAAACAACAGCAGTTTATTTTAATGAGATCTGGTCTTCTTTACTGAGGTTAGTATTTTCTGTGTCTTCACTTGGGGGTCACACAGGATATGGCCTTGAGTGTGGGTGGCAAGTTAAGTCTTTTTCCTTCATGTCACTTGATCTTATTTAAGTACTAAAATCCTACTCATCCATTTTGCTAAGCTTGCTAGCAGCATGTACCAGTCTTCATACTCAAAAGAAAAAAATAAACCAAAAAACACTTAAAACATATATTCAGAAAAAAATGACCTTCCACACAGATGTTTCTGGAAGTGCAAGTAACTTGACTGGAAACCTGATGTGGCAATTAAAAGTAAAGAAATAATGAACTGTGGAAAAACTGGGGGAAAAAAATTAAACATTTAAATCCAAATTCCTAAGGAAATTTAAAGGACTCTGAAGCTGCAATAAAACACAAGACAGTCCTCTAAAATACAGAATCAGCATGTCAAAGCATAAGTGAAATATTTAGCTACGCAGGTGCAAAAGACAACACCACTTCTGTCATGCTGTTAATGTTGTTAACTATTTACCACTACCATGAGTCAGATTTTATCAAAAACAACTTCTGCAAAGCTGCAGTGCAATTCGTTTCACTCCTCCCCTTTTATCATTCATAACTTAGATTTTCCTTCATCTTCTGTATTAGAAAATAGCAATCTTCAATTTCCAAAGATGTTATTTCAGTAACACAGTAGAAACATCTGTTCTTCAATGTAGCAGATAGATAAAGTGAATACCTCTGCTCTAAAGAGACAGTCTTAAATACCCTCTTATACAATTACAGGGTAAATTAGATGGTCAGTTAAACGGCAGAAGTGCTTCAATCGTGGTTCTGGCATTCAGGAGAGATCTAGCTGGAGAAATCAGAGACAACACCCAAGCTAGTCAGATATTTCAGACAAATTCAATACAGAGACAAGGACCTTCTATCTAAGCTAATAAATACCTTGCACACACAGGTTTATCACCACCCAAGATGACTCAGTCCACAGGCAATTCTGCCAAGATTTAACATGAAGCCTCCAAAGGTTACGTCGATTGGAACTACAACTGCCTGCTGAAAGACATACTCGATTACAGAGAACACATTTCTCTGTACTCTGGTAGTGTTCACATGACACATTTTCTGTAGCCTATGCTTGCATTAAACCATCTCCTGCTGCCCCAGGACAGGGTAGGTACAAACACTGTTTTCATGCTGAGAAAGTGCCCTTGATCATCTTTTAAGTCCTCACCAATATGCTTAATGTGAACTGACAATATTAATCTATCCCTAGCCTGCCTTCTACGCCTGGAAGGCTTTTTGTATCTCAAGACAACCCATTGAGGTCTCCTGGAAATATTCCACATCCAACGTTAATCCAGATACCAATGACTGTTCATACCATCGTGGTATTTCTTTGTGTGCAGAGGAGTATCTGTGGCTGAGCAACCATGAAGGACGAAGAGAGCAGCCAAACAGCAGTTCCTGCTGCTTTTTTGACTTGTTATCAAAGTTGTCAGAAAAAAGAGAGCAGTTAATTGGCACTCAGACCCAATACTTTCCTCCATCCCTGCAGGCAATTGGCAATTTTTTTTTCAGACCCTCATTTCAAATTCTATTTGCCTTGTTTCCACGTGCAGCTGCTTCTGCAACAACAATGGACATTACAAATGCTGACTCAAGAGATTATTTGCTTTTGTTGCTGTTCTCTTTGTCTGGTATTAGGGACACACCTCCTCTGTCCCTGGTGCAAATATCACTCTATTGCTGCATCATCCTTACATCTGTTTGTTCTAAAGACTAAGCTAGCACAATTTGCAAATAGCAGTTGTGCAGAAAAATGACTGCTTTTATGTCAATAATCAGATGGTTATTATTATGCACTATCTAGAATTATAAAAGACTAAAATTCTGCATTTCTTACCGGGCTTTGAATCAAACTGCTATAGATTTTCATGCACCCCCCCTTGCCCACCAACCCCATAGTTTAACCTGTAGCATTCCTGTGCTAGTTTATGGGGGAACCTTTAAGCCAAGGTGGTGGGAACAGGGTAGCATTCACACACTGTTAGTCTCTTTTGAGCTCTCACCACATTAAACTAGGAGTTCTATCCTGTCTCAATAAGAAAAGAATGCATTATAAGGTATAAAGCATACAAAAGGAACTTTAAAACAAGGATATCCATCAGATGTTCCCTTTAGTCGGTAAGGTGGGAAGAGAAAAATGCTGCTGTATTTTAACTGAGGAAATGCTAATCAAACATCAGTGGAAAGACTTGCATATTATAAACATTAGAGCAATGCAACTAACTGCCACTGACATATATAATGTTACCCTTATAGCCCCCACACACAGAGTTTTTTGTTATCTTTACAAGAAGATAAAACTGCATGAGTTTTTGTTTGCTCTGTTTGTTTTTGGCTCCCCCCCCCCCCCAGTCTACACTAAAAGATCTTTTTTTCACTTATGCCACGATTATTTTTGACCCCCAGATACAAAGACCATTAGGGGCCAACTAAATCAATCCTTTAAACAAAGTGAAAGGACAGACTATTTTAGGTGTTTCACTAGTGGCCTGTAATAAAACAGCAGTGGAGATTAACTTTAACTTACTGTGATAAGTCTTTTAATCTTTGTGTCAAAACAAATAATCAATAGGGTTCAGTGACTTTATAATTTTTTTATTATTATAGTTTACACTGGTATAGGATATGGAAAGATAGCTTATCTTTCCCATATCAGTGAAAAAAGTTGGAGAAGACATTAATAGAACAGCATTACACTTCACATCATCGAAAGTGAAAGAAGTCTTGATTGCAGAACACAGTCCTCTAAACACAGAATGTAATACACCTGTAGAATGATGAGCACTGGCTCTTATAAAGAAAGAAGATACAAAGATAGATCCACTCCTACTGAAGCAAAGAGGTGGCCTGTAAACCTTTGAAGAGGAGAGGACTTAAGGGTCAAAGTAATTAGCTATATAAATACATATACCTGTATATATATATATAGGAAAAAAAAGATATTGAAGCTGGTGAAGCACATTGCTAATTTTTGAAAGAAGAGGCAGGGTACAGTTATGGTATCAGGTGCAGTTATTAAGAGTAGTATGAAGTGGAAAGCTCTTTAAATATCATAGTTAGCCTGAAGCTGCACTATCTAAAAGAGTCGGAGGGTATGCTTCTCAGCCTGGGCTGGATACATTTGTGACCATCAAAAACATTTAATTAATAGAAGTTAGAGGCTAACAATTAAGAAATGTTATGCTTCAACATATAAACTGATAATCCATGGAATTTTCCTCAGTCTTCTATGTACAGCATTACACAGTGAACAAGGTACAATTTAAGAGGGAAAAACTGATATTTTTTTAACTTCTTCCAAAACTGTGGGCACTGATCTTTGCTAGAGCAAGAGTATCAAACGAGGCATTTTCTGTCCATAAAATATGTATTGTATGTACTAGAAGATTGACATTTGTGTCAATTATTCACTCTATACGAATTAATTCAACATAGTACAGTAACTCTGGTGAATAATAAAATCAACATTTTCCACTATGCCTCTAAGATAAACATGGGTGACTCAAGAATAAACAGTAACACAATAAGCTGAGATTCCCAACTGTTAGACTGGTGATGGGCCTCATCTGACTTCACTTACTACGGTATAAGTACAGAATAATTTCATGAGGCTTAAATCAGGATGAAGAGCAATTCTCTTATAAAGCAGATACATGTTTACTTTAGAAAGATACCTCTTCATCCTCCAGCTTCCTTTGGCTGCCGAGTACACAGCACAGCCATGCAAATTCATCAACAGGATCAGTTTCATGTAGATTCCTTCCCATGCATCATTCAAGAGGATCTCAGACTGCCTGTGCTTTGTATTGTTGCATTCAGCACTCCTAATAAAACACATCAATGGAAACCTTCCCTATGCCAGAAGGATCACTTCTAGGATAATAATTTTGAAAAAAAAAATGCTATTGTGTACAGATGTCATAGAAGTACCTCTCCTGATACATCCTGCAAACCTAACCTGTTTACAGGGTAGCTACACCAACACTTTGGGCTGAATTTGTCCAAACTGATTACCTCAGACCACATGTAACCTGTTCTGGTTTGGTTAATTAGTTATTTTTCTAAGAGTTCTACAAGTTTCACCTGCCTTCAGCATAGGGCTGAGTGTGTTTCATCTCCTTTTCCGGAACACAGATGTGAAATCCATCTATCCCATATCCACAGGCAAAGCAATTCCTGCTCATCCAACATAAACCCCGATGTTGCCTGATCTATAAAACTCATAAAATTTCTGCTTCAATCTGGTGTGTCAAGATTTCTTCGAGGCTGTATTCTTCCATTTCATTTGCACTAAGCATGCTGCAGTCTAGGATAGCAGGTGGTATGCAGGAATTTGCCTCTGCAATTGCTCCCTGCAGCTGCCAAGAGAAGGCACAGCACCCTCCCCTGCAGTTCCAAAGACCAAAGGGGAAGCAGGAAAGTGACCTGTAGGCTTCCAAGCCCCACAACAGCTCACAGGTCACTGCTGCGCTGCTCCTCATCTTGTTTGCTTTAATACAACAAGCTGTGGTATTCATGAGCATGTCATCAAGAGCAAATCTGAAATAGTGACATTCTTTGTGCAACTGGGATGCTGTGGTGATACTAGCCAATGCCACTAGCCCTGCGGAGCTGTGTGCACCAGTTACTGCTTTCTAACTGTATTTTCTGATGTTGATAAATACAGCTATTCATAACGCACTAGTTCTGGTTTGATGACTCTTGCAAGTAACAGAACAGCAGGGAAGTTAAATCTGTGTATTTCTGCAATACAGTGTGTCCTGGGCTCCCCACCTGTTAGCAAACCATTTCCAGATGAAAAATATATGCACACAGCTGCTTCCATGCAACAACCAGCTTTTCTTTAGGACTTGAGACTACCAGCGAAATCAGTCTTGGAAATACAGAAACAAGATCTTTCTCACATATCTTTTGTAAGAGACAACACTTCTGTTTTTCAGAATACAAAATCAGATTGTCTGCAAAAACAATCTCAAGTAAAGTCATTCCAGTTTTAAGATAGGCTTTACATTTTACTTGATGAAAACTTCAAGATTAAGTATTCTAAACTATCTGCATATTTTAGGTAATTTAAATATAACATTAGCTTTCCAATAAATTAGGGAGTACAGAATCCAAGTACACAATATAAAATTCTAAATAGCTGTGCCATAAAAAGTGACAAAAATAATGCTTCCCTACAGACTCTCTAACATAGTTAAATTCAAAGAACTCTGATCCAAAGTAAAGGTCAGATACAGTGAATCTGCTCAAGAGGCACTTGCTCTCGATTTTTTTATGCACAACCTCTGCCCTGGTGCAAGTTCAATAACAGCACACACATGGTATCCAAGCTCTGTCATGAGAAGTGCAGACACATATGGAAAATGAAAGCACAGTAGGAATTTGAATTCACTCAAGCTATAAATCTTAATTACCTTTTACACTATCTCAACATCTTTCACGATCAATTTCAAAAATTTTAAATATTTGTGTTATTCCTCAACAACATAAATATTTCATCAGGAAATAGAACACAAAAGGCATAAGGACTTAATGTTTAACATAAACATACCAGTTATCCACTAATAAGAGACTGTTTCCACTAAAAAGTGTTTTCAGATCTCCTTGCAAATAAAAGCAGCTTCTATTCCATTTCGTTTCCATGAGCACAAACAAGAATAGAGTTGCTACAATCTGCAGTGAAAAGGGTGGTCCTATTATGCCCTTTAAAGAAGTCTGAGCCTGCTACTTGCAGGCAAACAACTTGGAGACAGAGCTCAAGGTACACAAGTTTAAATGCCTGGATGACTTCAGAAGCTACGAAGATGTGCCACCAACCTATAGCAATTCAGCTCTGAAACACCCGAGTTGGTCTAAAGGAGATTAGTTACTTTTGCATTCAGGTACAGAACACCTGCCAGAGGCTCACAATGCACCTTATCAGATGTTACCGCAGCAAAGGTACCAGAGTTAAGGACAAGTTTTTCAGTTGTATTGCAGCAACTTCAACTGGAGTCAGCTGAATTTGTGGATTTTCAGTATCTGTAGTAATCATGCCATAAATAAAATAGTGGAAAACTTTAGAAACAAGTAACTCAAGTACAATGAAACCGCAATGATATTCCTTCCAAGAGAGATAGAAGCAGCTCTTGTTTAGTGCTGCTACAGAAATGCAAGTGTTTGCATAAACAGAAAGGTTCCTTGAGGTCCAGATCCATAGTTCATTACACACATGGAAAGTCACAGACACACTCACTAACGTTTTGATTTTAAACTAAGAAACTCCTGCATCCAACAATAAAACCTGCATGCTGTTAATGGCACACGAGGACAGGAAGGAATAGGTTAAAACAGTGGCAGAAGTGGGGCTGGAAAATTCCCTCAGGAGATGGGAGCTCATGCAGAAGACCTTACCTCTGCTGAGCAAACCCTAGAACAAGTGTCTCCTCCAGCCTACTGGAAAAGTGCATTTGTAGAAACCTGTAGGACTGCAATAGAGGTGATCTTTGTGGGTGTGGTATTAACGTTCTGAATCTAAAACACATTTTAGTGTTGCTTTAGCTTCCACCATGTTGTCCAGAGTCTAGAGTAATTTTTACCTTCTACTGATACAGTTAAAACTGGTGCTGCTCACAACGGAAATTCACAAGTCCTGGTATAAAACTCATGAAACGTGCATCCCATTTCTGAGAGCTGGGTGGCTTACATGTGAGAGATCCATTTTCACCTCTGGGTTTCACATATATAACATAGTTACAATCAAGTCTGCTTCTGTTCACAATTAAAGTCACATGTATTTGCAAAGAAAAATTTTATTCATATTAAGCATTAACATGTTTTCCTTAGACAGCTCAAGAACACTACCAAGCCTGCCCACTATAATTCAAAATAATAATGGTAACAGAAGTGAAGCAACCCTGTCATCTCATCTTTTTATCCAAGAATCTGAAGTTGGGCTTTTCAATATAAATTAAGCATTTAAAGGCACTGTTTTGAAAGCAAAAATCATGCTTTTCCATTGCCATACACATGGCAATATCTGTATCCAAGTAATCCATGATTGCAGAGCTACATTGAAATTAATTAGCAAGGTATCAGCAGTTAGGATGGGGCTCAGGATGGATTAAGGTGACAATGGAAGAAACTACTTTACAAGTGTAAACACCATAAGGTTTACACTGATCCAGGAAGCATTTGACTGAGCCTTGAACAGAAACCAGATTTGCCTTTTTTTCAGCAAGTTCAATCAACTTAATATACTGTTCTATTTTATATGACCTTTTCTTATCTCCTCTCAACAGCATTATCATTTGCCCTCTGGATGGGTCATTTGATACTCTCCAAAAATCAGTTTATTATACTGAAACCCATGTTGCATGCTGACTAGTCATTTGGCTTCCCTGTACGCAAGTGTGCTAGACCCTCCCTCCTGCAGAACTTCTGCAAGCTCCCATCAAGCATCAGTTCTGTTCTTCCTGTCCTACAAGCCTCCCCTTGCCTCACCGACCTTGTCCCCATATCCACCATCTCTACCCACAGGAACGTCTTTGCTTGCCTATCCCTTCTGAATGCATCCACCCAGTGACCAGGCAAATGCACTGTCTCCGGACATGGATCATGCTTTCCCATTCGCACTGGAAGCTGCTGTCTCGGATGCTGCTACCCAAAGCAAGGACAAAATCCAGGCTGAACCAACACCACAGCCACTGCCGCACAGGGTGCCAAACCCAGAAACTGTAGCAAGATCAATGCTTAGTAAGGGCAAAGCATCATAGCAGTTTTACCATACAAATGCATGTTAGGTAGAGTCAACCATTAACATATAGAAAATTTGATGCGAAACTAGGAAACAATTTGTCATAAAACCCATTTGATTACCAGTCACTGCTCTGAAGAACAGAATTTTTTTTTTTTTAAGCCTAAACTTGGTTTCTCTGTGACATTTCATTAAAGCAAACCACTCTAAAAAATAAATGGAAAGGCTGCGCTAATAAAAGCAAGTTCATTCAGGCACTCCGTCCTCAAACTATTCTTCAGCGCCTAGGCTGACATTACATATCAAGTTTCCAACAGCAAAAGGGAGCAAGTTAAAAAACACACCAGCAAATGATACCTAATCTCTTTCTTTCTCTGTCTAGGTTTATGGACATACAGCTTTTGTTAGCATGCAACTACAATGACAAAAATGTATTTATTTCTATAGGAAATTCCCATATAAATATTCTCAGATATATATCTTAATTAGGAAACAAATACTGAAATTCTTCTTGAAACATTTGCATCAATAAGAATTTTGCCTGTGCACACAGCAAAACTCACGCTCAGAGCTCACAATGTGTCGACAGAACATTTCATTTCACAGAGGGGTTTTCTGGGTGTCAATAGTCACAATCCAAACTTTTCAAAACCAATCACAAGTCAGACCCTAACTAACTAAAAAGAAAAAAGAAATGCCAAAGGGTTTTAAAATTACTCATCTGGAATGACATCTGCCTTCTGTTTTCAGATACTTCATGTTATTCTCAGACTAACTTCTCAAGCTTTTCTCTGTAACTAGAAGGACTAGAAATTTGCTTCAAAATTAAATAAATCCTCACATAATTTCTCAGCTCCACAAACTGGCTTTTCAGAGCATCTTCAGCTTTCATGGAAAGCTCTGACAAATTACGAGAACTGAAGACATAGTGGAAGTCACTGACTCACCATATTCTGGTTGCCTCTAAATTACAATTTAAATAGTACATTTCTAAAAGTGATAGTGATATTAAATTCAAGTAATGGCAATGTTATCCCCATCTCAGTATAGTAAGGTAACAAAAGTAATGAGAAGCATTAAAATATAACAAACAGCACAGCTTTTCACTCTCTACCATCTTCAAGCACAGCAATTGTCATTACCAATTTCACAGCCAAAATTCTGCTGCTGCTATTAGCAAATTACAATTTCATGTTACGTTCCTCAGTTTTTCAGAGTTTGCAGGATTTTGCATTCCATCTATTACAATCAGAGTGTACCCACCTTCAGCTGTTTAATCTATTACAATATCACTACAGTGTTTGTCCCAAGCCTCTATTTCGTCCAGATGCGGTGTTGTTTGAGAGGTAGGACATACTGTACTCTGTGTTCTTTGCTAAGGAATTTATCTTTCTATGACACTCATAACTTCAGAAAAAATATATTTTTCTTAAGCCAAGTGGAATGTTACGAACCATTCTGCTCTTCTCCAAGCGTGAAAATAACATTTAGACCATAACCTAAAAGGAAAACTACAAACAAACCTATGAGTGAACAAACAGATTAAGAGGCAGAAGGGGAGAAAGATCTTAACACACTGCAACTGGAACACTGCCTTTATCTTTCGGGGTGCCCGCTCACTGGTAGTCTGAAGTAGGAAACCTCAGGTTGCTACAAGTACTAGAACTCCTGCAGAGCCACAGGCTAACTCTTACTAATGAACTTAGCTTTAAGGTCACCCCAGAAGTTAATCATGTGAAGATCATTAAGAGTAACAGGAGAAATGCACATTCATTCTCCTGCCCTCTGCAATTCAATTTACATCCACATATTCTTCATATTCTAGCTAATTGCAATTACTAAATAGTACCAAATAGATGTGTGTTGCCAGAGTGTTTTTCAGTTTTCATTAATTATCAGATGGCAGTACAGCCTTCTGTCACCTGCTAATTCCTTATTCAACTCTACATGGTTCAAAAGATTATTAGAAGATTAGATTGATCGGCTACTATACTACAAGCAAGCCAGGATTTTCTGTCATGGAAAATTCACAGGTTATTTTTGTTTTTCTTTTTTCATTGGTCAAGCTAGGGGAAAAAGGAGGATCTTCTACAATACATAGCAACAGCAACTGGCAGCATTTCAAAACCATCCAGTCTCTGCAGAGTCCACAGACGCATAAATGCTGCCCCTTTGCCAGCTCATAGCCTTAAGGAGCTATGTTTGCTACAGTGCTGAGGATAAAAGGAGCACATTAGTAAATCTGAGTAACTGAATAGAGTATTGTTTGTAGTTTCTAAACTAGAAGGCTATGTGGGGCACCCATGAAGTTCATTTGCTGGTACTGTAGTTCTTCATAATTAGGCCAGAAGAAAGCATCTACAGTTGTTGTTGCCAACTGTCATTTTTAATCATACTTTGAAGAGGAAAAAGAAAAGTTTCTGAGCAAATTTTTCATAACTAAATTATTCAAACCCTCAGCCCTAGCATTCACATGATCAGGAGATAGTTTTCCTTTAAGAATATAAAGTTTTATATTAGGTGAAAACTTTACCATCTTTCTCACAAACATCAGAAATCAAAACTTAAAAAAAAAAAACTTCACAGAAGTCTTGGTTTTAGACACTTTCCTTTTTTTTAACAGTTTGAGCTGGCAACATGAACAGACATCCCTAAGCACTTAAATCATGCATTGCAACAATGCAAAACAATGTATAAAGATGTGCATGATTTTACTAACTAGAAATTGTTTCCTTTTTTCAAGTATCATAAAAGCATCAATCTTACAAAATAGTGCTAGGATAGTAATAACCCTTACAAACTTAAAAATGATAACTTAAAGAAATTCCTTGTTGTTTTAAAATTAATGACCTAAAGATGCAAAAAGTGAGAAAGAGATGCTCATACAGTTATCTATAGTCTGCTAACAGTGCACAATACATACTACACAGAAAAATCCTGTAAACTGGCCATGCAGATTACCTTTGTAACGAGTCTTTTTGCTTAGTTAAACATGAACTCCCAGTATTCTTCAATTTAATACGTATTTATAGTTGCTTTCTGTTAGCCATTTTAAAATGTCCCACAGTAATGTGACGATTGTTTGCTTTCATGGCCTGCGTTAAACATACAGTCTTCCAGAATTGCCAGGTAACAGTCCAAAGTCTTTCTAAACCATGACACTTTCAAAGTAAAATATTAATATTTCTTACGCTGTTTGCAAGTACTCACGCTTGTTAGGACCTCGAGAGCAGATTTCCACATGTTCAGCAATGAAATACGTAGCTAAAAACTGCCTCTTTCGTGATAAAATGATTGTGATCAACTATAAAATAAATTCACCTGCTGATAAATCAGCTCTTTTACAAGGGCAAAACATTCTCTGGAGATCTTACAAGATTTACATTTTATTTCACATAATACTTTAACTAAATAAGCAAAAAGTTTGGATTTTAAGTTAGGTACAAGTCTACACCAAGGGGCTTACCCTCCTCTTACTGACCTTCACAAAAACTGAATAACCCTGTCATGTTGTTAACTGTCACTTTACACAGTGACAACTCATGAAAAATAACTTTTATTTCCAACTCTCCAAAATTAATGCTCTTGAGCATTAAACAGTAATCTATATTTAACTTCCTACTTTTAAATTTCTAGACATGGCACAGAAATATTTATTATGCTTTTACTATCAAGCAGCAAGCCAGCACTATGCTTACCTTCCATACTTTCATTCAAACATGAGAGAAGCTTTCCTACTATTGCTGGTCTGTCTCCCTCCGATTAAGGAGTCCAGCTGAAAGTAATACACCTCTGAAGTGATATCTTAATGAAGCACTTCTTAGGTAGGACAGAGGCTATAGTAGCACCCAATTACTCATCCAACATATGCATGTTTGGTTGAGAAGGACCGACATGGATTAATTCTATTGAGTTTAAACGCCTTGATGTTAATTTACTTAGTAAAAAGCAGAATGGTAGCTTAAAGAATAAACTACACGGCAGAAGAGTTTGTTCCATAGATTAACTACCACAAAAAATATTTCAGGAGGGCAAGCATGCAGAAATTTTGAAATGCAACAGAAATATGTACTTCTATTACTATAGATAATATGATAATTTCTACTTTCCCCAAAGCATTCAGTCTATCAGATGGAACGTTATCAGAAAGCCCAGCATGGCTGACCCAGTAGGTCTTTCACCACAAAAGGAGGGCTGCCATTTTAGGGTGCAAGCCACCTTGTGAAAACAAACATAACACAGAGTGCCAGAAGCAGGGATTTGCTCTGGCATGACAAACAACTAGTCTCATGTTGCTGTCAAGCCTCTCTTGGGAGCAGCTTTGGTAGGATGTGACCAATCCACCTTGCCCATGGTGAAGAAGCCAGCTGGGAGGTTTGAGTTCAAGGCAGAATGGATGGTCTCAAAGATTCTGGAAATTTTGGGGACTGTACACATTAGTTTTCATTTTTTTAAAAATCTCTAATAAAAAAAAAATATTTCATTCCCTTTTGTTACCATCTTTATGCAAAAGCTCAGTCACCCAGACACATATAGCATTACCAAACTGCAACCGGCAACTGAAATTTTGCCAGGCTTAATTTTATTAGGATGACTTAAAAGAAAGTTGGACTAATTCCCATATACACAATGGAAACTTCCACTTTGCAATGGTGTACCCACATGTACATTTTAGTTAACGCTGATAAAGTCATATTTTACTTTATCCAAAACATTACAGAGTGCCCAGCACTGTAGCTTACAGAGGACATGTTCCATGTATGTTTAGCAATACATATCTGGAGACATATGGTAACAGCAGAATAATGAAATCCCTTCAGAAAGATCAAAGATCTTTAAATATCAGTGATTAAGATGAAGATGATGTCAACTTTTAAACGAATTTGTCCAATAGGCCTTGAACTAGTGAAGCAGGTATCTCTGGATACAACTCTAAGCACACGATAACTCTCTTTTAAATCAATGGATTTATCGATAAGATTTAAATTTATGTGCTATAACATTTGGGATGTGAAAAATATTCTGCACCATACAGTTACGTGGCTGACATAGGTGATGACAGGTAAAGCAAAATATATCTTTATATTCAGTTATTAATTGTTTTCTCACTGAATACATCATGTTACCTATGGGGGGAAGGAAGATTTAAAATCAGAGTAAAATCCTAATGCCAGCTGGATTGCCGTATTATTGGCAAAATCCATACTGGCTTCAATTAAATATATATTGATTCTATAGATCAAGCTTAGAAGGACTAGAAACATCACAGAAGTAAAATACTCAGCTCAATGGAAAAGGAGAATTACATAGTACTTAATATTGAACTACGTTTTGGATATGAAAGAACAAAATCTAGTTGCCCTTTGTTTGTCATAAGGGGATAAACTAGTGCAAAGAGAAATGGTGGATGGATATGTGGAAATAAAATGCGAGAAATGGATACATGGAGCTAGAAGAGGAGTTTGATAAATTAGCAAGACAAAAAACATCCCAAACTATAAAAATTTTGGAAAAGAAAAACCTATCGGGGAACATCTGGTTTGAAAAGAAACTGCTAACTCCTGAAGCTCACATTGAGACAAATCCTTTAAATTAGCATTCAAGTAAATACAATCTTGCTGACTACATACAGCCTAATATTTCAGATTTTCTACATGTCAATGTTTTTAATCAGTCCATTCTACCAATGATTATTAACAAGATGATAGGATGAATACGCTAAGTGAATTACAGTGGGTAACACTGGATCCAGTATTAATTTTCTTTGCTAGTGCCTATTAAGGACACATCTGCGAGAGCCCTGAAAGTAGGTTGATAAGCCTTTTCCCACCAAAAGCATGCATGTTGAAGCACACAATCTGCTTTATGCATAATTTATTTCTGAGGCTTAGCAATACCAGTCTCACTGATGAGCTATTGTGATGTACTACCTTTATTCTCTTTGGACACCTGTATGTAATAACAGTAACTAAGTACACACCTCTACATAAAAATCTAGAAATTCATCAAGTAATTTACATTTAGAAGTACCAAAATAAATAATTATTCATGTAATAAGGTCATGACTGACATTTAGTATTCCCTGCATGTGACCAGCTGAATCAAAGCTGAAATCATGTAATTAGTAATTTTATCACAAACATAATGCACTGGAGAATAGACAAGTCACCCTTACTGTTTCATTTCGCAGCCCTTTTTTAAAGGTGTAGCAACAGTCATGCTTAAAAACACCTTAAAAGGTGGGATGACATGACTGTAGTGCAGAACTGGTTCTGTCAGTAACCTGGAACTCCTGATCCATAGGGACCTGACTAATGCCAGTTGTCACTTTCATTGTTAAGATCCCTTTGCATATCACAGCATGACCACTAGTAGTCAACTGTTTGCTCAGTTAAACATCAAGGCTGAAATGAGCTAGGGAGACAACAATTTACACAGAAGATCTTAAAGTCTCAGTTTTAGACTGAAAAGCATTTGCAGTCGCTTAGCTAGGTATCTTTTCCCAGCACTACATTTACATTTATTGTTTCCTTATTGTCTGGCACAGTACAGTGGAGCCTCCTCCAGTAATAATTCTGTTTGCTAGGATCAGATCCTTTTACTCCCTGGTACTCCTGTTCCACATTTATTTAACCCATTTATGTAGATATAGTGATTTTTGGAGTTTTTATGGCAACAGTTATCATGGATGCTAAGTACTTCACACAACACGGTGAATGCTATGAAAGTACTTTATTTAATTAATTACTTCAATAATACTGCAAGTGAGGCAGCTAAATGTTACACGCAGACTTTACATGAGGTGTTAAATGTAAGGGTTCAATCTTTTTACTTTAGGTATTTCCATATCACACGCTGCTAAAGTTATGTCTATTACAGTTATCATGGATGCTAAGTACTTCACACAACACGGTGAATGCTATGAAAGTACTTTATTTAATTAATTACTTCAATAATACTGCAAGTGAGGCAGCTAAATGTTACACGCAGACTTTACATGAGGTGTTAAATGTAAGGGTTCAATCTTTTTACTTTAGGTATTTCCATATCACACGCTGCTAAAGTTATGTCTATTCCATTAACACAAGGCAGCTAAATGTTACATGCAGACTTTACACGAGGTGTTAAATGTAAGAGTTCAATCTTTTTACTTTAGGTATTTCCGTATCACACGCTGCTAAAGTTATGTCTATTCCATTAACACAATCCCCACAGAGTAGCGAAAGCTCCAAGTACTGGGAAAATACTCACCAAGGAACATATGCTTCTCCAAAAGGTTATGAATACTGTTCCAAAATATATAGGTTTAATTTATTCTAAAAAAAAAAAAAAGGAAAAAGGACAAAAATAATAAATCCTTTTTCTCCCCCCTCCATTGTGTTGGTAAAAA
This sequence comes from Pterocles gutturalis, assembly GCF_000699245.1. Classification (NCBI taxonomy): domain Eukaryota; kingdom Metazoa; phylum Chordata; class Aves; order Pterocliformes; family Pteroclidae; genus Pterocles; species Pterocles gutturalis. The sequence continues at coordinate 44,538 of NW_010120754.1, forward strand.
AGGTAAAAGGACAAAAATAATAAATCCCTTTTCTCCCTCCTCCATTGTGTTGGTTTCTCTAGTTAGCCATGTGATAGGGAAAGCTGACATTTAGCAGAACTTTCATCAATATTCCCATGCATAAACTCTATTCTAGTCTTAATCAGTACAGAACACAGAACCAGGTAGAGAATTATTTCTCCTCACATTAAATCTCTCAGAAAACAATGACTTTTCTCTATAAAAATTTTAGCAGGTACAGTTATTCTGATTTTCACTGAAGAAATACTTTAATAAAAGAAAAACCTACATAATTACATCAGCCAGAATTTTCAAACACGGTTTAAATGACATTTTAAATTTAAACACTGCACAATTTTCTTCTAGCATGACCAGTACAGAGTTTTGCACTTTATTAAGGGATTTTTAAGCACTACTCTATAAAAATTTTAGCAGGTACAGTTATTCTGATTTTCACTGAAGAAATACTTTAATAAAAGAAAAACCTACATAATTACATCAGCCAGAATTTTCAAACACGGTTTAAATGACATTTTAAATTTAAACACTGCACAATTTTCTTCTAGCATGACCAGTACAGAGTTTTGCACTTTATTAAGGGATTTTTAAGCACTACTGTTGCTACAAGTTAAAAAAAAAAAAAATTCCAGAGACAATTAAACCATAGAAAAAATTCTGCCACAAAATCATTATAACAGTTACATTCTTTAGTTCTGCATTTTCATTTTCAAAATCAGCATTTAAGATTCTGCAAATTTTGCCTTAGGGAACTAGATTTCAGGCATCTTAACACTCATTCAAAAATTATGAACTCAAAAAGTCTTGATGTTATCACACTGATCCTGGTACTAAATAAATTTCTCCGAGTTTCCTCCACAGCTGCTAGCCTCAAGCATAATACTTTTCTAGAAATACTGCAAAGCAAGAAACAAGTAACAAAAAGATACAGGCAACTATTTTTAATAGTAGTAGTTGTAGATAAGCAAAAAATGGTCATTGCTGCTACGTAAATAATAATGCCAGGTTCCAAAATAATGTATCATCTAACATGTTATCTCTCTAAATTACTCAAATGTTTAATTTTACATCCTCAATAGTCTTAGGTATGTAAGCAGGTTTATTCATACAAAAAACATAGATAAATGCTTGCAGGACTAGGACTGTCTAGATTACATATAGAAATAAAAGACATGAGAAAAGCAGATTTTCATTTTATATATTTTCTTTCCTCACTCCTTTTCCTCTTTTACCTGTAAGATTTTACTTAGCAGTTGGATGTACATACTCTGCTTTTAGGTTTCTGGCTTGTCTGTTGTTCTTACCACCACTTTCAATTTTTCACTTTTTTTCTGGTGGGGTTTTTTTTGGGGGGTTTTGTTGGTTTTTTGTTTGTTTGGTTGGTTTTTTTGTAAACATCAAATCAATGTTCAGGATGAGATATAACTTTAATCCGTGCCCCTTCACTCCAGCCAAGTTGACTAAGCAACACAGGCACAGATAAAGAGAGAGCATGCTGGAATACACGTTTTTATGGTTTACAGGAACAATGCAATGCATTCAAAGGTCAGGCAACTACTCTGTCAACCACTTTCATGACTATATATGGAGATCAGTCTTCAAGCAATCATACAGACTACTGGGTGTTTTTACAGCAACCATGCAAATGATAAGCCATAAGCACACCTTGATATTACACGAAACTACGTAATACGGTTTGGAGGAGCTCCACACACCTTCTTGGCTCCATTTCCTCTGACCACCCTATCAGCTTGTATAACGTTCGCATTTCACAGTTCATGAAGGCATCAAGGAATACACAACCATTTAAATGTCTTACTATAATCACTTGTGTCTATCTGCAAGAGAGAGCTTAGATTTAACTGCAGTCCCACTAACCACATGAGGGAACATCTCACGTGCATCCACAGGGTAGGTGAGCCTCAAGAAGAACAGTAATTCCACCTCAGAATTAAACAACAACTGAGGGAATAAAAGTACAATCAACAGGCTCTTCTGTTCTGGCACCTGCTGGTCCAAGGCAAAGTCATTCAGTGTCTTAAAATAAGTACACTGACCTGCAGAGGCGTGTGGTAAAGAAGCAATGAAAGCGAAAGACAGAGGCCAAAGTGTGGAAGAATCATGCAACTATACAGTGAGAGGACTGCACCAGTGGAACAAGAGTAATGTCAGTTTGGCAGAAATCTGGGTAGTGCCACGTACACAGGATTTGGTACTTAGCTCTACCTATCTGCATGAATTTCCTTCTGTGTTCTGCAGGCTGTGAGTTCTGCACACCGGAGTCATTTCACCAGTATGAATGCTGCTTTAGAGAATAAAATACAGAATGGTCTCAAGGCACACTATTCTCATTAGCAATTAGTCACTCTCTCCAGCTGGATGATAATACACTTGCTCCTCCTCTGAGGGTCAAGAGACATAAAAGTATAAAATCATGGGATAAGGAAGAAACAAGGAGATGAATTTTAACTCTACATCAAATTAGCAAGTCGTGCAATTTACACCTTTCTTAGTGTGACTGTTGCCTCAGGCTTGGAAGTTTACACTCAGAATGTTGTTTCACAATAAATATACTTTTTTTATTTGAAACTGTGTAGAAAATTTTGTGTTCAAAATAAAACTGAGAACAAAACCCAAGCGCAGTTGGTCTTCCTGGACCATAAAAGTTCTACTTAACAAAACACGTAAAACTACATAGTTTCTGCTTTCTCTCTAGGAATTACTCTTGAAAGACTAATAATTTATAAAGTCAGCTGGTGGAAAACACTACAATATGTGTTCATAAACAAATTAAGATAAAACCCCGTTATGTTTTGTAAAGTTTCTCAAAGTATTCCAAGTCCTCACTGTGTCAGCAACCTTTGAAAGGTCAGCAGAATTTTTAATGAAACAGCACACATATATTTTACAGGACAAAAATAACCATCTATGAATGAAAAATTGATAATATATTCACTGAAAGCATCTATCTGAAATCAACCAGTAACTGAAATACACACATGCACCCACTTTGCAGACTGCTCTACATGCAAGAGACACAGCCCCAGCACAGCAGAAACAGGCAACAAAATTAGAAGCCTCCGAGAGGATTTTATTTCAACCCAGAAAAAACACCAAGACAAAGTTCATGCACAAATGCAGAAAGAGCTACACCTCCTAATTAGAAAAACAAACCTCGGACTTCAGTTTCCCCTCACATGCTCTCCCCACTATCCCTACCTATACATAAACCGCCTCATTTTATCCTTTCATTCTCTCCAGTCCCGCAGACTTGCTGCCCGGGCAGGGCCCACAGGCGATAAACCTTCGTTCATCGCAGGATCGCGACTGAGACACCAGCGCCCCCGCTGTCAGTCAGCGCCGCGCTCTCCACACACCCTACGGCGTTTAAGGAGCTGCTCGGGTTTTTCCTCAAAACCCTTCGTACTTTAGGCACTTAACCGCGCTCACTCCCTCCACGGAACATTAACAGAAAGCAACATACCCTAAAAGTTAAAGGAAAACAAACCAGCAATATTTTAAATACCGTTTCAGTAAGCCCCTCGCCGCTACCTGCAGGGAAGTGCGCT
>NW_010120755.1:0-3335 GCF_000699245.1 Pterocles gutturalis
TGGATAGTGGTTTGACAACTTCATCTGCCTGTTCCTTCAGGATCCGCGGATGTATGTCGTCAGGTCCCATGGGCTTGTGTACCTTCAGGTTCTTTAAATGGTCTCGAAACTGATCTTCTCCTACAGCTGGTGGTTCTTCCTTCTCCCAGTCACTGCCTTTGCCTTCTGCAACTTGGGCAGTGTGGCTTGTGCTCTTGCCAGTGAAGACTGAGGTAAAGAACTCATTAAGTACCTCAGCCTTCTTTATATCCTGGGTCACTAGGTCTCCTGCTTTCTTCCGGAGGGAGCCCACATATATACTTATACACGTATGTAATTGAAATATATATATATATATTTCACAGACACAGTGCTACAATAAATTAAACACAAGCCCTAAAATCAATACCTGGATTTTGAGGTTTTGGGTTTTTGTTGTGACATTTTGTTTTTTTGTTTGCATTGGGGTTATTTTGGGTTTAAGGGTTTGTTTTTTTTATTTTTTATTTTTTAGGTAGTGGCCTTTTTTTTCGCCTGTCTCCCCATCTTGTTTAACTACGTTTAAAGAAAACGTATGTTGGAAGAAAATGTTTATAACCTTGCACTTTTTGAAAGACAAGCTATGGATTGTTTGCTCAAATTATCTTTCTTTAGTTAAATAAGCATCACCAAAAATGATGTGTCCCTCACTGCGTAAACAACAACTGTCAACCTGTTGAAAAACCTAGCAGAAATCAGCTATGCCTAATGTCTTTCCTTTCATTCCTAGACATTTATTTTATGCACAGGTCGTGCACCCTTTTGGTTTTTGCTTCACAAGAAGGGAAGAAGTATTCTTCCATCCACTCCTTTCTTTCTGTTCATCGTTAATTAGCCTATTCAATATAGCTTATTGACAACTTCTGATTTTTCTGTGGCAAGGAGTCCCATTATAGCAAGAGCCATACACTGAGCTTAATGACAATCCTTCCAAAAGTTCTTGTTTTCACTTAGAAATCTTCCACAGAATGTTTAGCACTGAATTCTGTACTTACGTAAATGACGTCCTTTAGCAGTTCAGTCAAACATGATGTACAAAAAATTAATCTTATGTCTACTGAACGTGTAATCTACTTAGTCAATAACTTCCTTGAAATCAGTCATTAATTGGTTTGTTAGATAATTCTCTTCACTTACTGCACAAGGGTTGTAACCCATCTCTGATGATCATTGTCTGTGACTATTGTAAAAGACAACTTCAGCATCAAAGAGAGTAGGATTACAATAAAAAAAAAAAAATCCTAAATATCTGGAAAAAAAATATTGTCCAGTATGTCTGTGTAGTGTCTGAAAGCAACAATTTATTAGGAATTGTTTATATATTTAAATAAGTAGAATGGAACTGTGTTATAAGTCAATCATTTATTGTTAGTTAACAGTAAAGACACAACAAAAATTACTGTCATATTCTTGTAGTTTTTATAACATAAAACATAGTAAATATAGTGTCATCTTTTAGAGATTTGTTTATTTCAGCCTATATGACTAAGTAAGAATGTGGATATACAGCATTCTGTACTCTTCAGTTACGACTTCTGTGTATTTTTACCCCACCAGAAGTTGTTCATACAGTCTTAAAATCAGCAAAGATCCCTAGGAGTATACCTAGTCTTCTCTTGCAGTGCAAATTACGTTATGCAAGACTTTGAATCAGAAAAAAACTGCCAGCTCTGGTTCCTTTTTATCAGTATTTCCTTCTGAATTTTTTAGATTCTTAGGCATAAAAATATTACAACCTGATTTTCATAATTGGCTACCATTTTAGATCATAAATTATTCCAATGTGGAAGGTTAACCTTCACAGAGAATGAATCCTACTTATCTTCAGCCTCTGTGGTGTCTTGAAAAATGCTTTAACTGCAGAAACATAGAGGACTGATTGAGGCAGGCAGATAACAAACTGGAAAGATGACGGTCACTGTAAACTGTTAGGTTAAATTAATCCCACCTTTCAACTTCTTCAGATAAAACTTCTTGGATAAACTCTTCTCCATACACACACAATCAAATTATTTTAGATTCCTTTAAAACCTTTAAGGCTTTACTATATTAGACCATTTCATAAATTGTATGCTTGACGTGTTAAAGTTTACAAAACTCCACTCCTTCTCCCTCTCTTTGGAAAAAAGCTAACACCTCTGAAAATAAAAGGTCAAAACTTTTGTCTCCAGTCACAATGTGAGCACTGTAACTGTTTCTTCCCCTCCAACATAAGCTTCTCCTATCCAGCAATACCTGAACAACTTCCTGTAACATTGCCTTTCACTTTGTCTAGAAGGATCAGACTACATTTGCCTACAGGTGAACACAATCTCAAAGACAGCAGAACTATGCAGAAAAGTTCCTTTTGAAAAGAACAAATTAGAACATAGCACATTTATGGATTTCTGTTGGACATCTTTCAAAGATGATCAGAATGCCTGTTGAGGAAGCATTAGTTAAACTGTATCTATTTCTACCTTATTTTGTAAAAGAAAAAGAGAAGGACGCATAGGTGAAAAATCATACCATAAAAGACTAGTTGCCTGGTTTTCAGTGGCAAATTTCAAACCAACAGAAAGGGCAAATGGAAATATCTAGCACATCATTACATTCTGTGAACCGAGATCAATGAGAGAAAGAAAAGAACAAGCAGAAAAATGTAAATAAAGTATTAGGTATATGGAGTAAAGGAAATAAAAGTATAATTTGGCTGTCTCCTGGTATTGCTGCAGAGAAAACTGTCCATAATAGTCCATTTCCTTTCCTGGCATAGCCACACAAGAGCTGCGGTCTTCTCTGGGGTCTCAGTCATCACTTGAGACACTTTCTCTTTCTCTTTAATGCCAAAAAATAAGTATGGACAAAGACAACATCTTACAACTTTAAAGTCTTACAGACAAACCTAGGGGTGGCACACTGAGGGTAGGAGTGGATTCAACAGTTCATCTCAAGTACATCTACAGTAATGCACACAGTGTGAGCAACAAGCAAGAGGAGCTGGAGGCCACTGGGCAACAGAACTAACTATGACCTAGTGGCCACCACAGAAACATGGTGGGACGAGTCTCATAGCTGGAGTGCTGCAATGGGTGGCTATAAGCTCTTCAGAAGGGATAGGCAGGCAAGGAGAGGAGGTAGGGAGGCTCTATATGTTAGGGAGTGTTTTGGTTGTATAGAAATCGAGGATTGTGGTGATAAGTTTGAATGCTTATGGGTAAGAATGAGGGGAAGGGCTAACAAGGTTGATATCCTGCTGGGAGTGTGTTATAGGCCACCTTCCCAGCAGGAAGAAGCAGATGAGGCATTCTATAAGCAGCTGGCAGAAGTCTTGCAAC
>NW_010120755.1:3463-20603 GCF_000699245.1 Pterocles gutturalis
AGGGAGCCTACAAGGGGAGGAGCCTCGCTTGACCTGCTGTTCACAAACAGAGAAGGACTGGTGGGAGATGTGGTGGTTGGAGGCCGTCTTGGGCTTAATGACCATGAAACGATAGAGTTCTCGATCCTTGGTGAAGGAAGGAGAGGTGCCAGTAAAACCACTAACATGGACTTCCGAAGGGCAGACTTTAGGCTGTTCAGGACGCTGGTTGGGAGAGTCCCTTGGGAGACTGTCCTGAAGGGTAAGGGGGCCCAGGAAGGCTGGACATTCCTCAAGAAGGTGGTTTTCAAAGCACAGGAACAGGCTGTCCCTATCTGTAGAAAGACAAAGTGGCAGAGAAGACGACCAGGGTGGCTAAACAAAGAGCTTTCCCTTGGACTCAGGGAAAAAAGGAGAGTCTACAATCTCTGGAAGAAGGGTCAGGCAACCCAAAAAGAGTACAGGGATCTTGTTAGGTCATGCAGAATTAACATTAGGAGGGCAAAAGCCCAATTGGTACTCAACCTGGCTGCAGTCGTAAAAGATAATAAAAGATGTTTTTACAGATGCATTAACAACAAAAGGAGAGCTTTGGAGAATCTCCGTTCCTTGTTGGATGAAGGAGGGAACATTGTCACCAAGGACAAGGAAAAGGCTGAGGTGCTTCATGCCTTCCTTACCTGCCAGTACAGGCCTGAGTAAAGTAATAGTAAAGTAACAAATTGAGGAGTTTCTTAAGGTAAGTTTTATACGTGCTTCACACAGAGACACCACAATTACTACTACATGCTGTTTGATCCATAAGGGATGGATAGATGGAAAAATTCACATCTGTGAAGAAAAGATTTGTAGACCACTCAACTCATAGCCATAGAAAACCTATTCAGAAAAAAAAAAATTTCTTGCAATACTCATGCAATACTAGATTTCCTTCATGAGAATGATTTAGCTTTCTCACTATGGAAAAAATTAAAACAAAATTATGGCTTAACTTATGTGACCTTTTTGATAGCAAGATGCTATCAAAAGAGTTTCTTGAAACCAGGACAATAACAACACCTTGTCTCAGTTTAAACCACAGTACTTAAGAAGAAATGGAGCTGCTGTAGTGTTACTACAAGCATGCAAACAAAATGAATTCTTGTGGTTTTAGTTTCACAGGCTTCCATTAGCAGTAGTTTCTTCTTCAGTTTCTTCTTGGAACCTTGGGGGTTTTGTATTCACCAACTTCCCTGTAGAGAAAGATGTTCCCTTGGCTTGCTTCTCACTCCCTACTGCAACTCAACCACCTTGAGTTTAATGTTATATCATTTATCTAAATTGCAAAAGACGAACAAGCAATAATGAGTAACCACACTGTTGGCTTGATTCAATAGGTAAAATCCATATGAAGTAAACTCTTTGTACCCATGTTCTCATCATCTTGATTCTTTCATGAAAGAGCTAACCTGGAATTTCTCTCACGTCACAATCAATGATCCCTTTTCAATTCTAAATTGTAGCTATTCAAGACATATTAGACCCATTTTTCTGTTACAGCAATGTGCCTTAGATTTTGATTTTCTTTCCTTCAAGAGCTTTTTTTCCTGCAATAGCATATATTCAAGGAAAAATCACGGGATCACTGATTTGGAAAGTACCTCTGGAGACCACCAAGCTTTGACTCCAAGTTTTGTATCATCTGCCAGTTATTCTGAGTGCTCTCTAGCCTATCCATCCAGGTCATTCATGTGGAGGTTAAGCAGTAGTCACTCCTGAGGCAAACCACTACTGACTGACCTCCAGTTAGTCTTTGTACTCCTGATCACAGCCCTTTGAGCCTCAGAACTCAGAGTTTTCAATCTACCTCACTGTTCATTTATCTAACATACACTGCATCACTTTGTTTATGGGAATCTTGTGGGAAACAGTGTCAAAAGCCTTGCTAAAGTCAAGATAAAAAACATCTCCCCCCACCAACGCCCACACACTTGTGTATTGCCGGCTTGTCCCCTGATTCATCCTCCTCCAACAAGAGTAAGTCTTCCTTGCTTCAGACCTTTCATCTCCTCTAAAAGGCATTAAGATTGCTAAAGGCCAGTCTCAGATGTGAAGACTGAGGAGAAGAAGGCCTTGAGCACCTTTGCATTTTATCTGTCCTTTGATACTAGGAACCTTGCAGCAAGCCCACATTTGTGATACTGAAGTACTCGAATAAGCCCTTCTTGTTTTCGTAGATATTCCTTTTCAGCCTTTTCTTGTTTTAATTATAAATGCTACAAGTTGTACTTCCTTACATATATTTAACTCCCTTGCCGGATTAGGCAAAATCTTTTATTTTTTTAAATCCTAACTATTATTATCAATATCAGACACATCTTTTTCCCTTGAAATCCAGTCTCACTTGTGTACGTAAAATCAGTTACTTAAGATCAAGTAAGGCCTTATCTGTACTCAGATATTTCCAACATGATTGCATTGGTAAAATTTTTATAAGTTTCAGGTATGCCACAGCAGGAGCATAGTGGCACTGTCTACTTTTATTTTGGTTTGAACATGGAGGATGGAAATGGTAAATTTATTCTGCTAGCATCATTTAAATGGCAATATTTCTGTAATCAAGTCCTTATGGATCATTTAGGTATGTGCCTATCAAGTTCCTGAGTGAAAAAACCTTACAGTATCTCCACCTAGAGTAAAGCTAGGCTGACTTATAGGGACTAAGTATCTGGCTTCTATGCTTTCCAAGTTATTTAACTGGAATGTACCGCATATTTTATGATGAAGAGTACAATTCCCTTTACTGCAGCTTTTCTATTACATAAAGGATATTGTTTGGTAAAAGGCTTCACCCTTTATTTTGATAACTAGACAGCAAATTCCAGAGAGTGGGACAGTTCTGTGTGAATTAATACTAGTTTCACTATTTTTGAAAAATTTTAAATACAGTACATACCATAATCAGCAAACAATGAGATATATCTGTATTATTAGACCATACTCTTCCCTACTTCTTAATGTGGCTATTGGCACAAGGCCGGCCATTTGGCCAACATAACAGTAGCAGTGAAAAACTGAACCTCTCCAAACAGCTTCTTGTACTTTTTATGGATCATGTATAGATCACTAATTTTTTATTATCTACAAAGTAGCTAGTCCAGAAAAAAAAAATTTATAATAAATATAATATTAAAACATTTTTAAGATTAAGCAGAGTAGGAACTCTGGGATTAATTATTTTTATAACATAGGGCAATGTTTTACTGAGGGACGGATGGATCCTTAATGAACAAAAATGTTCATGCTTTTCTCTGAAACAGTACTCTCATTTTAAGTCTCATAGCCCGTACATAGAAAATTTGCATCCTAACCTAATGACTGAAAACGTACAGGCTTCTTTTCAGAACTATGTAATTTATTTTAAAATGCTGTATACTGAAGTAGTACTATGGAAATTTTTTTCTGTTATGTGCTTTCTTTTACTCTCCTTATCATGAGTCATGAAATAATAAAATCACATTTCATATTCAAGAGTACCACAATATTGGTATTACTCTTGTGGATCTAATTCTTATTCAAACTTTGGAATGAGTTTTTTCCACCCAAAAAGGTACATTATACTTCAGGAGCATGGTCTGGGAAGATAAGGTTTTCAGGCTCAAACAGAAAGGCTATAATAGTACTGTCTGATAAGCTTTCCAGTAAGAAAGCAATGTGATTTATTTATGGTAATTAGTTCATTTAATTAGAACAATGTGCTGTCTGCTCCAGCAAAAAATTAGACCACTGGCTGCCCTTCACTTGTGCACAGGTGCTGGGTTGCAGTGTACGGTGTGATGTCACATGTGAGGGTAGCTGCTACCCCACGACCCAACGTCATGGCAAGCAAGGAAAACCTCACGCTGATGGCAAATGAATGCTTAGGTTTAATGTGAAACAAGGTGACATATCACATCATCAGCAGTCACACCAGTCATCCTTTATTATTGTGGGTGCCTTTATTATTGAATACTACAAGAGACACTAAATATACTTTGCAAATACTACGCATTAATACTATACATTAATACTACATATTAAGAAAATTACAGTTAAGGGAGAATGATCGGATCTTACGTGCAGGGAAGTTTGGGCTCCTCTTATTCTATTTCAGGGCCTTGTAGTGCTTCTTGATGTGTTTAGTTCAGGGCCATCTTTCTTCTGTTTTCAGTTTTCTTCTCCACTCCTTTGCCCTTAACTTTTGTCAGAAGGGAATTGGGTGGTGCAGAGCCACAGGACTACAGTCACAACAAGTAGTGATACATATCACCTTTTTTTTTTTTTTACCCCTTGAGTAGTTCCTGTGTGGGAATGACCATGTGGATAGAGATTTCTGTCCTGCAAGGCACCCACAGGGTGCACCCAGGCAAACCGGAACCCCAAGGGAGGAGGGTCCTCACTCCCACCATTCCAGGTGTCCAACCCCTGGCTTGTGGCCCTGGCAGCCCCCCCTCAGGATCAGACGTTTGCATGCTGTTGGAGGTCCGTATCTGTGTCTCCTCCCAAGGGACTACTGTTTTCCCTTCTCATAGCTTTTCAAACTAGATTGTTGGCAAAGGCCATCAGTGGCCCCACTGACTGTACAGTCCTATCCAACATTTTTTTCTTTTTTCCAAGCCAAAGGTCCATCAGTGGCTGTCAGCACCGTCTCTGTTCCCCTCTGCCATCCTGTCCCAGATGTGTTATGGCAAGCGTGACATTAGCAGCAGTTACATTACATAGTCTAACACTAATTTAATAATCTCATCAGTTCAAACTGTGCAGAAGTGCTCCAGATCTCATTTATCTGAGCTGTACTTTGAGGTAGGCTCCATTCTGTGACATCTTTAACGACGAGTTGTTAGCAGTCACCTAGCTGCTAGGCAGAAACCATTTATTTTTTTTAATCAGGATTCACTAGATCATTGACCTTTGTTTCCCTTTTCACGTGGATTTGGCTCTCATTTAACCTGCCTTGTGTTCTTCCCTTCTTTTTCCCCAAATGTTCAAACTACTTCAGTCTGTGTATGTTAATGCTAGGGTGAATTAAACCCAAGTCATGCACTATTATTGAGTAATTTTTTTTTTCCTCTTGTATGTCATCTGTCTGGAAGAGATATTTTGACACCTAGAGAACAGCTGAAAAACATTTAGTAACAAGCGAGGAGACCCACCAGTCTGAGCAAAGCACCCGATGTCTTCCTTTATTAACACCATTTAAGTATTTAAGGAGTTGTAAAATGATCAAGTAAAAAGTCAGGCAAAGACTAAATATTTATGGAACATTGCAACCTTACAAGCCTATTTTACATGTTTCTTAAGTAAGTTTTTTGGAAGTTTCAAAAATACAGACCCTTATCCTAAACAAAAAGATTCCAAACATGACATTCACTTAATGTAACATAGAGTCTGAGAATAATAAAAATCTAAAATATGCTTGGTAACTACATCATCCATCTATGGATGAATTCAAGCCATGACTCCCAGACTGCATTTTATTCATCTTTAGAACTGACAGTATTTTGGAGAGATACGGCAAGAAATGTAAGATATTTGAGATTTTTTATCTAATATATCACATCCTAAATTTGCATTCTAACACTACAGATAGAAAATATGCTATTTTCAGGAGAACATATCTATGCAAAGCACGGAAATAGCTCCATGAACAACCAAAGAAAATAATAACTTTAAAGCTACATTTCTGTTTCTCTTAAGAGCAGGAAATAATTAATTTCCTTAATGATAATTTCAACTACCAATCATTATCTATCATGGCATTTCATGGAAACCAGTCTAGAAGGTAGTTCAGAAATACAGCTAAATTATTTTTTTTAGTTAAAGAAATATTCCTTCTGATGTTCTCAGAGCTTGGCTGTCTTTTCTAATCTTAGATGGCCACAGGGGGAAAAAAGTTACTTTTATTAACATATCCTGATGCCTTTCAAAAATACCTTTAAAATTACTTTTCTTTTAAAAAAAATCCTTAAAACATAGAGTCATAGAATGGTTTGGGTTGGAAAGGACCTTAAAGATCGACAAGTTCCAACTCCTCTGCCACGGACAGGGACACCCTCCACTTGCCCAGGTTGCTCAAAGCCTCATCCAGCCTGGCCTTGAACACCTCCAGGGATGGGGCATCCACAACTTCTCTGGGCAGCCTGTTCCAGTGCCTCACCACCCCCACAGTGAAAAATTTCTTCCTAATATCTAATCTATATCTGCCCTCTTTCGGTTTATAACTGTTGCCCCTTATCCTCTCACTACACTCCCTGATAAAGTGTTTCCCCATCCCTTCTGTATCCTCCTTTGGATTACTGGAAGGCTGCTATTATGTCTCCTCGGAGACTTCTTTTCTCCAGGCTGAACAACCTGAACTCTCTCAGCACGTAGAAGGAGAAAAATCTCAGTGTTAAAAAATATAAATTTTGCTGATATTAAAACATTAAGGAGAATATAAGTAGAAATTTTACCTTTTGCCATAACTTCCATGTGCTCTACAGGGCCAGACAATATTCAGTACTGGCAGATTAGCCCTTCAGAAGAGTGAACATGCATTAAAAATGCAAAACTGGATTGAGTCCTACCGTGTCTTATTTTTCCATTTGTATTATAAAACCCTTCACCTTTCCTTAGATATCCCTTTGTTTACTTATTATTCTGTCTGTTCTTAAAATGTTATGCTAGTCACTGCCTTTGCCAAAGATTTATTACAAAATGCTTAGGTCATGAGTTATTGTTTATTATCAGTATTATACTGTAGGAATGATATTTTCTAATAAAATATGATATGGTTTGAGGTGTCTTTTTAAAAAATAGGTTTAAATTTGATTTTTTTCTATCCACTTGAATCAATTTCTACCTGTATAAAAGATTTTGTGGATAAATTCCTGTGTGGTTTTACACCAGGTACCTGAAATGAATCTCCTCCTCCACGTACACGTAGTCAGAAATTTACAGTCGAGACAACTCCAGCAACTTTACAATGTCGTACGTTTGACTGATCGTCATAGAAACTTTCTGTGTTAATTAAATATAATGCTCACTGGCTGCTTCCTAATAAGATAGAGAACAATTTTGTTTCATCCAGTCAGTTATGAGAATCCTACCTTTAAATATACCTCAAACTGAATGTTCCCGTTTTGTGAGTGTGTGCATATGTGTGTGTGCGCACATGCACATGAGTCTTTGAGTACCATCTAGCTGGGATGTATTTTCAATGGATTAAAAATAACATAAAAGTGGAATCCAATCCTCCCATCACCCACCACTAGTAGGTTCTTCACTGTACATGAATTTCTGATTATCACAGTCCAGTGGAACTGTATGTCCCCTCTCAGCCTCATACTATTTAACTGCCAAAGAGTCTTTGTAGGACTAGTTTACTCCTTAATCTGAGATCTGAGAACAGATTTAATTTCTCAGAACAGGAAGTCAGATTGTTATAAAGATTTCTGAAGAAAAGAGAAATTCCAGATGTGAGGTTTTTTGAGCAGATCTAACGACTTTAACCCAAGTGTGTGCATATACTTCGAAATACACAGCTATAATCTACTAAGCCATTCTAAGTCCATTGTAAACTTCCTTAAAAAATAAAAATAACAAAAAAGGAAGGTATCCGTTCCAGATTTCTATCATCTGGATTGCCATTTCCGACAGCAGTAAGTAGGTGGAGTGACTTATCAAACTCAGGGAACCTGCTCAGGAAGGCTGGGCTGCAGCTGACCAGATGGGAGTACTGTTGAAGCAGCTGTCACTGTCCCAGTTGCTCTCAGTAGTATCATTGCCTCGAAAAGACCTCACTACTGACACAGGCACCTAAAGTCACAGTTTGTCCATCCAGTGGGCCTGTATTTCAGTGCAGCACAGGAGTTGTTTGCAGAAGTATCCACAAAGGCTTCTTACTTACACCTTTGTGACAGGAAGACCTGCAGAGACTTATTTCTGCAGCACACCAGTTGGATAGTTTTGTTGTCACAGAACATGAATCACAGTACAATTTAGTTTGCTTTTTTGATTTACAACTTAGTCAGAACTTGTAGACACTAGTAATTCAATTTGACTGTCCTCTCATTTAGTGCTCTTATTGTTATTTTTACTGTAAGATGTAAAATCTTAGCTTCTTACTGTAGACAGTGATAAAGTGCATCAATGGTTTTAGATAAGGTTGTAGCATAACTGCCATATGCATAAAATTAATGAGAATTTATTTATCCACATCGGTGGTATTTTAATTAGGACCGTTTGCATAATGGTAGCTGTAGATTCCTTTACAAATGGCTCGGTAACTGCAAGCAATTACAAGCCATTTCTATTTGCTGATTAACTAAATCTTCTAATTCAGAGAAACAGAGTTTACTTTTTGTGTGACTTACTTTTTTGGAGTGACTAATGATTTACTACCTTCACTACCCCATACTTCACGTGCTTCAGATTTTCCTAAACCTGACAAATAACATCACCAATGAAAGTTGCAACTATATATCAAAATGAATATATGATGTTATTATATTATTTTGGTTATTATTGTACAACTATATTATATAAAATTTATGTATGTTCTATATCCATTACATTACACTATATTATATTTATTATATTATTTCGGTAGTTTCCAAGCACTCAAGTATAACTTCCCTACAAAAAAACACCTATATGAACAAAACAATTGAGTAACAGGAAGTCCCTAGCGTAAAACAACTCATAAAACAACTCGTAAAACTTTCAGAGAAAAGCTTTTTCAATTATTCACAAGTTACAAGAGAGCAGGAGTTATGTGGGAAAAAAATGCAGGGAAGATATAGCCCGGACAGGTAATCAGAAAACAACAGAGGAAAAAAACCCGAAAATATTACAACATGAGGAAGTGCAAACTGTTATGGATTTCTGGTCAACAGCACTGGAGAAAGTGAGAAAAAGAAGCCCTCAGTCCTGACACGTGAACATATTACAATAAAATCTTGGTCTACCTTGAAGCAATGACAGCCTATAACATAGCGGTGTTTCACTTCTATAGTATCATTTTATGTTTTCTTCTGATGTAAAATCACTTGGCAGAGTCTTGTAGAAAGAGATAGAGAGGCTCTAGAGACAGGAGAACAAATGAAAAAGATTTGATGACTCAGTGAGGGCTGTTGCTTTCGTGTTAATTTCTGACAGTGTGAAGGTTCTTGGCAAGGACAGAAACTAGGTTTTAAAATGAGGCAAATTTTATTGAATAGCCAGATAATTCTTTGATGAAAGACAAACATGCCCTTCCTTTCTTCTTTCATTACTTCTGCTAGGAAGGAAAGAAATAGACCTGGCAGATGGTAATGAGGTCAGGCACTCCTCACCTCATGAGTCATATGTTTGCTGACTTGCAAATAAGATATGTATCTGCACTCCTTATCTATCATCTTCAGGGACACAGACAGATTTAATAGTTCAGAATTTTCAATTTAATCACTACACACATAGAACCAGAATTCATTTATGAGCAGTCTAATGGTATGGAAATAATCTCATGTGAACATTCACTGGCCTACTATCAGACTTCTTACATCTGTGATTAAAATGAAAGAAAAATTCAGATGTTCACAGAGCACATATTTTCCCTTTCATTTGTTGCAGTACAAACACATGACAACTTTTATTTCAGAACCATCTAAGCAACTTAGAGGTCATTAGCAACAGAATCACACTCATGCTATTAACAAATAAAATACATAGATCCATTGATCTGAAGATGAAAAGGCAGCAACTGGACCATTTTAACAAATAGATGGTATGAACAAGTCCTATCCTCATAAAGCTGAGAGGTGGATGATCTGTTTAAGAAGCGTAACATATGTTGTCTCCAGGACAAGCCAAGTCCCAGATCCTGCCTAAAAATAGTGCAAGAAATTCAATGAGATCTGAAAAGTGAACAGAGTTCCTGCAACAGCAAACAAGGAAAAGAAACTGAATCAAGAGGGATACAGGACAAAGGAGTGCTCTCACTTTCAGCAGAAGGGGATACCTGTGACCCTGCCACATATTTTATCCACAACAGTCCCAAGCTCCTCCTTCCGTAGCTATCCAGTTGTGAAGTGGTAATTTTGCAGCAGTTTGCAGTGTCAACCTAACAATTACACCAGTTTATGCCACCTTATTGCTGCACACAGAAATACAGTGATCCTTACACAACTTGAAGAGAGGAGGCTTTCTATGTAGGTGCTGCTAATTGAACACAAATCATTTATGCTGTTGCTCTAAATTAGCCCGTATTCAGTGTAAAGTTTTATGATTACAATCAAAGTCTCCTACCAATGCTTATTAGCTTTTAATCATTTACGTGTATACTCAGACTGCTACTTGCGCAAATGCATTATTCAAGGAAAAGCATTTTATTTCTGTCTCCTAATTTCAGAGACTTGGTTATTTTTCCTTTCTGTTCAGTTCACATTAGTTTGTTATTATATTCATTAACACATTGCCAGAACTTAGGAGTTGAAACATCCATTAATCAAGAGTTCTAACAGAACATTAAACTATGCATGTACTGCAGAGAAGACTTTGCAGCTAGCTTGTTTATTAAAATCTAAAATAAATGAGATGTTAGCTAAAGCAATGCGCAGTTCCTTGTGAGAAGAGAGGAAGGAAGAGAAGGAGAAAATAAAGAAGGAACTTCTGGTTCTTTGAGACTAGCGAGTCAGAACTGTTACACCCTTGGAAGCCACTGATGTTCTGACACTAACTACAGGAAAATTAAGCTTTGTTCCAAGAACAGATCATTCATAGATAATCACACACCTATTCATATTACCTCTTTCTGATCGCTGTTTTGTGAGACATAGCTTCAGACCAGTTTTAAACTAGTTTCAGGCTTTCTGTATGGTAGACGGAGCAAAAGAGTAAAACCTTACACAGACATGGAGATAGTAGCTCTCGCACACACTACTTGAGATTTCAATCTTCTTACACAAGGATTTTCAAAGGACAATACTTAACAAATAAATACCTGCTGCCAATGATACACTTTCTTTCATTCTGTTTATGTATTCCTTCTCTCCCCTTAATTAGCATGCCTGATTCAGCACATGCTGAAGTCAACAGCACTCTGAAACAGTGAGGTAACAAGCCTGTTTAAAGCATAACTTATTCTCTGATCCAATGGCTCTTTTAACCTTCTGGTAGCACAGTCTAATTCCAAAGGGAGTCTGATGTGTTCATCTGGTTATTTGGGTAGGAGAGAATTTGTATGTGCCAACAACTTGGAATGCTAGCTACCATTACCCCATACTCCTCTCCCGTTCCTTCCTTTTTCCTCCAAACACTTCATGGCATGGACCTAAATGGTTTTAGGAAAAAGTGTACAGCTTAACATTTAAAACTGCTTAAGCAACTCAGGATAAGCATCCCTCATGATTTAGCCCTGCCAACTATAATTAGAACTGAAGCTGTGAGCAGCAGCTTGCTTGCTGAACACTCAAACACAGTGTTAACTCTAGTTTATAACTGTTAGTTGGAGTCTGCAGAAAGGATAGTGTGAATGGGATAGGAAAAGAAGAATCCAGCGGACTGGATTCATGTGTGGTTATCCCCAAAGCGAAAATATGTTGTAGGGAATTACCATCTTATTTCCCAACAGTATAGCAATCAGCACTTGAACCAAGAAAGAGGAAAAGCGTGATTTTCCTGCATGGCTTCAGATCCAACTAGATGTAGACCAGACTCCCTGTAACACTCTATACTACTATTTTCTGTGATATACTCAGTTTGGTGGAGGGGAAGAGGTGGGCAGAACTTATAGCAAAATTTTTTAATGATTGTACCTCTGGATGTCTATGACCAGTGATTGCATAAAAACAAGTCTGTTACAATACCCTTTTCCTGCTTAATGACAACATTTTGTCTTTTTCTAAAGCACAGCTTCCTCACTTGCATTCATGCAGTGAAATGCCGTTTTGCTGGAAACTGAATGCTACTCTTTAAGCTTTATTTTTAATGTTCCATTTTTTAATGCTTTTTCAAAATGAATATTTTAAAATAAAAGATCAAGAGTTTTCAAAAATATTTTATTGAAGAGCCTGCTGTGTCTTGGTTTGAATGAGGAAGGTAGATTAAAAACTAAAAAGTGCAGACAGACATATCAATCCTTATTTTAGTCTGATTATGTCATAATATTTACTATTTTCTGGGAACTATGATCAATGCCATCAGATTTCATTTGATTTTTCTGCCCTTGCATAATGGAGGTAGATTGAATTGAGGAGCACAAATGATCTTTCACAACCATTCTTTATCTTTTTCTAGCAACCAGAATTGATCAAAACAAAAGCTTTTTACTGAAATTTTTCTCATGCTCTTGTAACTGGGTGGTTACTTCTGTGCTGCTTTGACTCACCACTTCTGTTCAGAATATAACTGTGGTATTCTGCTGTGGTAGCATACTATACTGTGCCCAGGTACGTAACCTACCAAACAACAGGAAGAAGGGGCTGAGGTTCAAAACAGTCCTATCGTTCTGCTTGACAGCTCATTCCAATCCACTTCCCCATAAAAATGCAGATAATTTCTGACATTCTTCCACAGGTATGTAGCTAAACTGACAGCATAATCACACATTTGCTGATGCAAGGAGACGGATGTGTATATACCTAAGCATTTTAATAGTCAGAACAACGATGGCTAATTCAGATGGTAAGTACCTAATGACATGGGTTAATAGGAGGACTGGGAATAAAACTGGACGCTTGACAAAAGGTCACTTTAAATCATGAGAAAACACTATTCCATTTGAAAAGACAGGAGAAAGAGGCACTTGCAAGAGGAGGAATGTGCTCGGATGTCTCAGATGTTGCCTTCTCTGAAAATTGTCACAGAGAATATTTTCAGAAAATATTATCATAGTGATTTTGCAATATGTCATAATTGTGAAGAATATTATAATAAATAAGCAACACTAGGTTTTGAGAAACAAAAATAGAACATACAGGCTAAGTATACTGAACTGGTTCTATGTATGAAGATGGATGGGGGAAAAGAGGGAAAGATCCAACATATAGTGATGGTAAAGCAGGATAATTATATTTTGTATAAAACTGTGTATTAAGCTGTTATCAGGAAACAAACAGTATTAGTTGTATGCATCTTCAGCTGTATTTGGGGTCTAGACCTATAACACTTTGTTTCATTTAAATTTTAAGTCATAGAATCATACCACGGAATAGTAGAATAGGCCGTTAGAAGTGACCTCAAAATATCATCTGGTCTAACATTTCATGGGAAAGGGAGCTTAGATGAGGTAATATATCACTCTGTCCAATCATATATTGAAAACCTCGAGCAATGGGGATCTACCACTTCAGTTGGGGAGGTTGTTCCAGTGAATGATTTTTCTTACTGTAAAAAATTTCTTTCCTATGTTTAGATGAAGCTGTTACCAGTGCAACCTGTACCCATTGTCCCTTGTTTTCTCCATGTGGCTCCTTGTGAAGAGAGAGCCTCCATTCTGTTTGTAACCACCCTTTAAGTACTGGAATACTGTGATGTACTAGAATACTATGAGCTCAAACCACTGTTTATTGAAAGACTAAGACAAAGATTGATCTACTTTAAATGTTTTATGTAGATTAAATATAACTATCTCTGTTGAGACATGCATTGCTGACTATTTATTTATTTATACTTATGATTTTTGTTAAGATACCCTTTAAAGGAATACTAAAACTCAGATAATAATGTAAAACAAACAGTTCTTAAAAAAAATTTTAAAAGTATGAGAATTAAATCAATACAACATTTTTTCTTTGAAAGTTCATTATTTAAAAGAGTATATTAAAAGAATGTAGTCAATGAGCTACTGTTTGCTGCTACCAAAATAAATATCAACATTGATGTAGGTTTCTTTTACCCATCAAACCAAGTGACACACTACAAACTATGCTGATTGCATCTACATGGACACGTAAATGCGGATAATCTGGTGTCTATAGATACGAATGATTTAGAGAGGTGTGGAAGAGGCTGACATGGGAGAAAAACATATAATAAAATAATACAAAACCAACGTTCTTAGACCTAATACAAGAAGAGTATTTATACTTTTTTTATCACTAAAGCTCTAAATCTCAGATTATTAATCTTTAATATCAGCTGCATAATATCTAAGTTTTAGCAATCTCTAAGCTTTTCTAAAGGTCACCTTGATGATTTCTGAGATTTATTACTTTTTTTCTGTATTAAAATATGGGAATTATCACCACAAGTAATAAGGCTCAAAAGTCATAATTCTGATGCCCTTTTTAGTGGTGCACCATCAGGTGGAAGTTGCTTTTACTGTCTAAATGTAGCAAGTCAACAAAAATTTGATTTTTATTTTGTCATTTCAGAACTATTTTAATCGCTCTCAGTATCTGCAAGAACCCTGAACTTCAGACATTTTTATAGTATAATTTAAAAAAAAACAACAATACTTCAGAGATGCTTTCCTCTCTCTAAATCAGAGAGGTATGGATTTGAACAATGGACTGTTCAATGGATAAAGAATTGGTTGGCTGGTCACAGACCAGGGGTTGTGGTCAATGGCTCTGTGTCTGGATGAAGGCTGGTCACAAGTGGTGTCCCTCAAGGGTCTGTCTTGGGACCGTTGCTCTTGAACATCTTTATCAATAACATAGATGAGGGAACTGAGTGCACCCTCAACAAATTTGCAGACAACACCAAGCTGAGTGGTGCAGTTGATACAATAGAAGGAAGGGATGCCATCCAGAGGGACCTGGACAGGCTGGAGAAATGGGCCCATAAGAACTTAATGAAGTTCAAGATGTTGCACTTGGGCTGGGGCAGTTCAAGGTACTTGTATAGACTGGGAGAAGAACTCATTGAGATCAGCCCTGTGGAGAGGTGATTCTCCCCCTCTACTCTGCTCTTGTGAGACCCCATCTGGGGTACTGTGTTCGAGCCTAGGGCCCCCAGCACAAGAAAGACGTGGAGCTCTTGTAATGGGTCCAGAGGAGAGCCACAAAGATGACCAGAGGGCTGGAGCACCTCTCCTATGAAGAAAGGTTGAGGGAACTGGGCTTGTTTAGCTTGGAGAAAAGAAGGCTTAAGGACCACCTCATTGCAGTCTTCCAGTACTTGAGGGGAGCCTATAAACTGGAGGAGGAGTGACTATTTACAGGGGTTGATAGTGGCAGGATGAGGGGGAATGGTTTTAAACTAAGAGAGGGGAGGGTTAGGTTGGATATTAGGCTGAAATTTTTCATGCAGAGGGTGGTGAGGCACTGGAACAGGTTGCCCAGAGAGGTTGTGGATGCCCCATCCCTGGAGGCATTCAAGGCCAGGCTGGATGGGGCCCTGGGCAGCCTGCTCTAGTGTTTGGCAACCCTGCCCACAGCAGGGGGGTTGAAACTAGGTGATCTTTAAGGTCCTTTTCAACCTAGGCCATTCTGTGATTCTATAATTCTATGATTCTATGATTCTTTCTTATTTATGTTTTTATTTATGTTTTTATTTATGATGTGTAAGCAGAAGAGTTTACCATCTAGTTTGATCACCTTTACCTTTACCTTTCACCTTGAAAAATAAATGAAAATTCATAACTGTTCTTTGCATAAGCTTTCAAGTCTTGAGCCTTGAAATCTCAAGGTCTTCTAGTCTATCAAGATGTCACGGCATACACAAATATCATGTAATTAGCATATGTCATTTAAAATGAAAGTTACCACTAAAATAGTTTCCTAATATTTTGCAACAGATATAATCCAAAGAAAAACATATAAAATGGTTCACAAACACTTTTACTGTCACCCTGTCAACTCTTAAGAAGTGTGATATGATGCTGTAATACATTCTATAGCAGTATGACTGTATATTGGACTGACATGCAATAATCTTAAATGCTGTTTTTCATGATTGCGCAGGCCTGTGAACTGTGATTGCACGTGTATGGTTGTTATTCAGTAGATGCTCTTGAGGCTTGTATACTGATATTATACTTATATAGCAGTCATTAGGTCAAGACAGGAAAGCACATGTACAACTTAGTTGTTTTGTTAACAACCCAGCATACTAACTTTGAGGACTGCTATGATTTTGGTTTTGTGAACACAAAGCTTTTGCACGGTACAAGCAAGAAGGGAGTTTCTTTGATATCACTTGAAAGCTTAGGAGGATTAAAAACTCTGAATCATGTATGAAACCGGTAGGGAAACATCAAAGCAACAAAAAGAACTAAAGAAAATGTTATTTCAGCGAGTAGTACTGTATTATCATCATTATTATTATTGTTATTATTATAACTAAAGACTGTGCATAAAAAGTGTTAAGATTTTTTTTCTGTTTGTCTGTATCTAGCTTAATCCAACCGAGGATTTACTAAACTCAGACAAAACCTATCACTGAAGCTCAGCCTAGCCAACAGTAAAGTTATTCCTCCTTGAAAAGGGCATCAGAACAGGAAAAGCTGTGTATATGTGATCAGGGAGGAGGGAAAGGTTGAAGAAATGAGAAGGAAAAGGTAAGAAACCCCTCAAACACACAGGAACATTTTCCCAACTGTTTTCTCTCCTTGAAAGCATAGTCTAAATTCAGTACCAGAGAGCTGGCTGTTATAAGGGCATTACACAAAAATTAATGTAACTGGGATTAGGCTTCAGTTCTGCTACACCTCCCACATGGCTTTGAGAAGGTCTGGTGCCCAAATTGTTCAAACATGGAGCTGGCAGCTGCAGCTTTTCTCTTTTAACTAAAATACTTTAACTACACCTGAGTCCAGCCTTTACTCACATAAAATCCTACAGTAAATGACAGGGCCCAATAAACTACGATAAAAGAAGGAAATAAGAAGAAAGACAGTGGAGGTAAGGAGATGGTAAACTACATTGTTGAGAAAAGGGTAGGTCCAAGCAAAAAGCTGAAACAGCAGTAGGTATCAGTAAAAGAGTTGAACACTGAGACTGAAAGAAGGATTTTAGATAGCCCTTTACCTCTTAGGAAAAAGAACCTTAAAGTAGAAATCTCAAATTTCTTATTCTTCCAGCTAGGCCTTCTTGGTGGGGAAGCATAGCCTGACGTCCTTCGTAGAATCATAGAGTGGTTTGGGTTGGAAAGGACCTTAAAGATCAACAAGTTCCAACCCCCCTGCCATGGGCAGGGACACCCTCCACTAGCCCAGGTTGCTCAAAGCCTCATCCAGCCT
>NW_010120755.1:20685-20921 GCF_000699245.1 Pterocles gutturalis
TTCTTCCTAATGTCTAGTCTAAACCTACCCTCTTTCAGCTTATACCCATTACCCCTTGTCCTATCACTACCCCCCTGATAAGGAGTTTCTCCCCATCTCTCCTGTAGACCCCCTTCAGGTACTGGTAGGCTGCTACTAAGTCTCCTCGGAGCCTTCTCTTCTCCAGGCAGAACAACCCCAACTCTTTCTGCCTTTCCTCATAAAGGACATGCTCCAGACCTCTGATTAATTTTGTG
>NW_010120756.1:0-834 GCF_000699245.1 Pterocles gutturalis
GCCCTCCCATTAACAAAAAAGTAGAAAAAAACGTTTCCAGTCAAAAATCATAGTTCAGCCTACCCAACTGCCATGTGGTTCACCTCACTTTATGTATTTAGAGTACAAAACCAACAAGAAAGCAATTTGTTTGGCAGGCATTTCAGTGAAAAGTGCTTTCGTAAACTATCTTAAAAATAATAGCCAGATGTAAACAATTAGTTTTCTGTGGATCCCTCTGAAGAGGTGGAACTTAAATATTCTCCAGTATCTGGTTTGAGGCAAATCCAAAGACTGACAGACTTTCAGTCTCAAGTAACCAGCCTGTGTCTTTTGAAACAGAAATGTGACAAAATTGCAACACGAAAACTACTGATCTCCGCAAAGAAAAAAAAAAAAAAAACATAGCTCATTAAAGAAAAATATACACAAGTATTTTTTTGTTGTTTTTAACCTTTTTGTCAGTATATCACAGGCCTTTAGAAAAATGGAAAATAATTGTTTTTGAAAGCAAAGTCACTTTGAGTCACAGATTCTCAAGTCTCTAAAGAAAAAAGCATTAGCAGGTAAACTGACCATATACCAGGAATTTACAATCCACAAATCTCGGTATAACAGCAGTAGGATCACAGGGCGCTCCATGCAAAAGAGAGGCAGCAGCAAACCCTAACCTAGCAAAGCCACATTTAAGACAAACTACAAGGACTTGAATCACAACACCCATGCTAGGACACTGGTTATTGTATGCTTCTATAACAATTTGCAGCCTCCCCATTTTAGGGAGATTGATTTTATTTCTCTATTTCTAGTACTTTCTTTCAAGGAGAAAAAAAAATAGAAGAAACCCATTTCTCT
>NW_010120757.1:0-342 GCF_000699245.1 Pterocles gutturalis
CTGTTATCTCCGTTCCGTGAGTGAGTCTGGGAGCGGTGCACTCACCCCCCCCTTTTGGGGGAATCGTGAATGTAGCTTTGGGGATCGTTAGCTGGCAACAGGCTGAGCCTTTGGTCATCGAGTTGGGGGGGGACAGTATCATTGTGTGTCACTCATTCTTCCCTCTCCGCTGGAATTGCTGGCCCGGGGCGGGCTGGGCCTTTGGTTATTGTGTGGGGGGGCAGTGTCACTGTGTATCACTCATTTGTATATTTGTATCTAGTATTGTTTTTAATATTATTGTAGTTTAGTTATTAAATTGTCCTTATCTCAACCCACGAGTCCTCTTTACCATTTAACCCT
>NW_010120757.1:359-5011 GCF_000699245.1 Pterocles gutturalis
TGGTAATTTTGGGAGCGGGGGTGTGGGGCTTGGCCCCGAGCCAAGGGCTAACCCACCACATGGTGTTTATAGTCGCTGCCAAGACAGTCAAGGATTTCTGAGCTTCTCTGCTGTGCCAGTGTCTGCAGGGGCACGAGAAGCCGGGAGGGAGCACAGCCCCAGTTACAAGCTTAGGATTCGAACTTAGGTTGAGGAATGAGACTCAAATTGGCCAGTAGTCTGTTTCATATCACATAGCTCATGCCCAGTATATAGATGACGCTCTGTCTGGAAGTTTGTTCTCTCCGTGTAACCTTGCACTCTCTGGCTCATCTCCCTCTCTCTTGGGGTCATCTTTCGCTCTCGGTCAGCTGTTTGTCTCTCAGATGCTTGGGCTCTTATCCCTTTTCCAGGGTTGCAGTTTCAGGACTCTCCCTGCTCTGGGGTCGTTAGTCAGAAATGGGCTGAGCCTTGGTCATCAGGTGGTGAGCAGGGTCACTGTTTATCACTCATTTTTATTATTGTTTTAAATTATTATTTTCTAATATCTTACCCAGTATTTTATATTATTTTTTCCTTTGAGTGCAGGAGGTCCCCTTCAGAGTAGATACTCATGTGGTAAACAGTCCTTAACATGTCTCAGAGTTCTATTATTTGACCTTGATCTATTTTTCTTTATTTGCGTATAGCGTCCAAATAATATTAATTAATTTTTTAAAACATATTTTCACTGGAAAGCATGAAATATATGTTATGATAGTGACAGTATTTGTTGTATTCTCATCATCTACTCAGTGTGGATTTTTAGTGTTTCAGTGAGCTCAGTGCTAGTACCATGTTGTGATGCATTTCAGGAGATCAACAGGTACCTCAAATTTGGCAGATACAAATTATGTTCTCCAAAGGATGACTAAAGGATTATATGCTCTCTGAAATATTATTTCCTATAGTCTTTTCTACAACTAAGAGCTTTTTTTTCTTTTTTTCTTTTTTTTTTTGGGGGGGGGGTGGGGCTTGCCATAAAGCTAGTGCTTGAATCTTCACAGACCAGGATCAGGTTACCTTTTAATTTTCTTACTGATTATCTTAACAGCCTCTTTTTTGTAAGGCTGCCATTCTACAGATTAAATAATATATCACCACTTTACAGACTTACAATCTCACTTGTTATTAGTCAAAGGAGCTCATTAGCTTTCATAACCAGAAACTTGCAGAAGTAACTAATGATCACATAACTATTCAGTATGATTCCTAAATCCCCTTGAAAAGCACAGCTTCCACAATAAAAGGTCAACTTTTTTTTTTTAACTTATTATTAAGTATATTGAATACATCTGAATCAAAACCCAAGTTTTGTGTGACACCATCCACAAGAAAGAACCCATTCCTTATTTACATAGGGCTGGAAACCTAACCTTTTGTCAATGGGGATTATATTTTGCAAACACATCAGTGATTGCATACAATACTAGATTTCTTGTATAATAAAAATATTTGTCATACAGTAGCATTCACTGTCTCCAAATCCACATTTCCTGGGAGACCTGTGAGATTGGTTGCTCTCGATTATTACTGGTGATACAGTTATACACAGGAACATTCACTTCCTCACTAGGTAACACAGTTTTAGTCATGCAGCTGTGTGGCAGATCTAGGGTACATCTAAGCTCCGTATCTCTATATTGCATCTTTTTTAATCTAGATGATTTTGAGAAATCCATGTTTAGCACAAAGTAGAATGGTTTCATTTGGGACCACTTTTTTTTCAGATTTAAAAGCAAGATGGTGGCATCTTTGTGTCTCTAATTCCATATGAATATAATAAGGTAATATGCACAGAATGGCATTTGGAAGAAGAACCTCTAAGTATATGACAAAATTTGTATGTAGCAGTGAGTAGGATAAATGCTAAAGTTGTGTCATTCAGAGTTCATTATGCTAATTATATACTGAAGAACAATATTGGATATTCTTAAATCCAAAGTAATTTGCATATATTTCTCTTCAGAAATTTATATGTGGGTAGATGACAGAAAGCACATTTATAATTAAAAAATTTACAAACCATACAAGGAGATTAGAATTATTCATATATATGTGTGTGCATATATATAGTTATAAATGTTCTCTTTTGAAAATTTCCTCATCTTTTGGTCCAATTTGCATTTAGATCAAGAAAGAATTTAAAAGTAAAACATCAGAAACAAGCAGATAGGTTGTATCTCTGAAAAGATAATTTCTTCAGCTGGAAACAGATTCCTTTCTCCAGTTGTTCTCACAGTATTGTGAGTGCTGCACCCCATCTGCTACAAAAGTTTCCGTTGTCAGCTGAAGTTTCAAAAGAAAGGTCAGTAATTTCACAAGTTTATATATTAAAAAGCCATAGCAATGAACAAAATATTCCCCATTAACTGGTAGTCAATAAGCTGTTACAAATGTATGAAAAAACACAGCAGCATACGGTTGTTCAATTCTGCGTATAGTGAAGTCGTCAATCATAAATTGCATTTAAAACAGGTGTTGTGTAAGGTCATTTTAGCATTCCAGCTGTGACTGATTAAAAAAGGATGGTAGACATGTATTATTGTGTTAAGTGCAGGTTAAAGGTAATTTACCTGTTCTTACCACAACTTTAAATTGATAACAAAATTCCCATTGACCTAGGAACCTGATCAGGAACTCCATAAGAAAAGCACCCTAACAGTAATGTTGACTTTACTTACCTCCATCTGAATTCAGTAACGTACTGGCACACATTCACATGTCTGTATATTCAAGATACTTCATAAGGCCAATGGCCCTTTGTGAACGGGTTTGCCCTTGGCTGGGGGTCAAACCACACACCCACTCACCCAATCCCCCCTCCCCCATCCGTGGATAGGGGAGAGTATTAAAGGGGTAAAGGGAAAAAAAGGACTCATGGATTGAGATAAGGACAATTTAATAACTAAACTCACGGAACGGAGATAACAGTCCGAGTGTCGCACACCGAGAGCTGACCGGGGTGGGGGTGGGGGGGGGAGGTTTTGGGTGAGCAACCACCTGGAGTGAGATGACCTGGAGCAAAAGAGATCTGGAACCAAAAGGGACGATCTTCCAGAGGGTCCTCATCTATATACTGGGCATGACGTGTATGTTATGGAATAGATTACTGGCCACTCTGGGTCTCAATTCTGAAACTAAGATCAAATCCTGGGTTAGTAACTGGGGCTGTGCTCCCTCCCAGCTTCTCTGGTCTGCCGACCATGGCAGTGGCATAAACATCACTTCTTATCAGCTTTCTTCTGAGCACAAATCCAAAACACAGCCTCTTGCTAACTATTGTGAAGAAAGTTAACTCTGTCTCAGCTTAACCCAGGACATTTACAGATGACTAGATGAAATGGTAAAATTGTATTTAGATTATCAAATAGTATTCATGATTAATGAATCTGTGCTGAAAATCAGCTGAGCAAAGAGCTCCATTTTGTAAAGAACCGTGTAAATGCAAAAGAGATTATTTTTTTTGGTCATGAAAAGCTTACAGGTTAAATGCTCATAATACACAACTGTGACTGTTCTGAAAGGGACAGAAAGATGTCCCTTTACAACCTTTACGTAGGCAAAATGGATTTGGATTCCAAGTGTATAACCATCTCCTCTTCTGCAGTGGGTTGACCTTGGCTGGCTGCCAGACGCCCTCACCGCTGCTCTGGAGAAGCTCATGGGTCAAGGTAAACACAATGAGATCACTTACCTACGACTATCACAGGTAAAATTTTCCACCTTGAGGAAAATAAATTTAATTTATTTCCAACTAAAATATATTTGGATAGTAAGAAAAAAAAAAATTAAAACTGTACCTTTCCCCCACCCTCACAGACTTTACTCCACTCCTTCATTCCCAACTCCTCTACCTCTCCCCCACCCCAAGCAGCACAGGGAGGGATGGGGAAAAGGAATGGTTACAGTCAGTCCGTAATAGTTCCTCTCTGCCACTCCTTCCTCCTCACACTTTTCCTCTGCAACAGCATGGGCTCTCCATGGACCACAGTTGCTTCAGGAAATACAAAGCTGCTCTGGAATGAGGTCTTCCACAGGCTGCAGTACGGATGTCTGCTCTGGCATGGTTCTCTCCAAGGGCTGCCAGGAAATAGCTTCACCATGATCTCTCCACCAGCTGTAGTGGAACATCTGCTCCAGCATTTGGAGCACCTCCCAATCTTTTTCTGACCCTGGTGTCTGCAGAGTTGTTTCCCACAATTCTTTCGTCACTCCTCATCACCTGTGCTGCATCTTTTGCCTCTTCTTAACTATGTTTTCCCCAAGGTGCCCCATCCATGGTTTACAAGCTCACCTGTGCCCTGTGGTGGGTCCATTGGAGCTGTCTGGAAACAGCTGTGTCTGGCACGGGACAGCCCCTGGCCTCTGAACACAGAGGCTGCCCTGCAGCCCACCCATTGTCAGCAACTGTGCAACTGCACATCACCTCTTCAGAGAAGCAAGAATTAAAGGCTGACTGGACCTTGGCCTCTGCTCTCTTTTGCATTAACTGATGCCACTGATTCCATGCACAAGTACTAAGCTCTACAAACGTTATAAATTAACAGAAAACATTTCTATCTTATTGGAAATTATGGAGGAAGACATAAACTAATGCACATGCATGAGACGTAAAGGCACGCAGACGCTCT
>NW_010120757.1:5042-10986 GCF_000699245.1 Pterocles gutturalis
CCCTGTGAAATTTATAGCTCCTGCTCAAGCACAGTTTTACAAAAAATATTGCACTTGGAAATCACACTGTTCATTACATAGAAGCTGATGCCCAAATAACTATATAGACAGTGAGAGCATTACTTGAACATTGTTACTGAGCATAAGCCTGGAGAATAGTGGCTTACAATCACAAGCCATTTATTTGCATTAACAGATCATATTGTGTATGAACAAGTTGCAGAACACGAACAGAGACACAAATTTATCACTGTGTGTCTTCACACTATCTAAATAGAAATAGGAATACATTACGATCTGAACTGGTACTAGTCTGAGTTATTGAAACACAAATTTATTTGAAATATACTGTGCTATAAGTAATACATTAAGCTGACAGAAGAAATACTGAGAGCTCTTAATAAGTTTTTTCACATATTTCAAAAGTGAATCTACCGAATCTGTAAAAGACTGTGCTCTTAGCAGTGTTTAATTCAGTATGTTAAGTCTATCTCACATATTTCTTTTGTCTTAACAATGGATATATTTTCTGCATTTGATCGGTTCATCTCTAAACGGTGATGGAAGAGTGAATTCTTAAAAAAACATTCACATTTTCATTTTCAAATCACATATATGTATACACGTGTGTATATATATGTGTATAATATATTTTTCTTTCTCTGTTAGATACAAATAATCCTCACATGAATTTCCATGGTAAACCATACAGAATTTCTAGAATTTAACCCAAATGCAAAGCAAGGTTTAGATATTGTTACCGGTATCACTTAAAGAACACATTCTCAACATCTGTCTAGCTGTTCACCCACAGAGGTACAGTTTCTGGTTCTGAAATCCATTTTACC
Organism: Pterocles gutturalis; assembly: GCF_000699245.1. NCBI lineage: Eukaryota > Metazoa > Chordata > Aves > Pterocliformes > Pteroclidae > Pterocles > Pterocles gutturalis. Next base: position 5,891 of record NW_010120757.1, read on the forward strand.
TATTTTAACATGGCTAGTAGTCTATTTTCTATGAAAGTTATCGTAACTGTTATGCTCTCGGTTAGTTTCTGTAGGTCCAAAGAGCAATCCAATATTTCAAAACTGAGGACTAGAGTACTGTCAAGTGACTTTGTGTCTTTCCTTATATACATACAGATTTCTATATACTTGGCCACTTTTTGTAAATGTAGTCTGTATGAAACACTAAGCACATTCATATATATCATTAAAGTAGGCTGACATAAAAAACTTAACGCAAAAAAAAATAAAAAAGTTTAGCCATTCCAACAATACCTAGAAGATACTATATGACTCATTGTTATTCAGTTTTCAAACAGCTTGATGTCAGACAGAGTTGAGGTTTCTATTGGACAGTCTTATGGCAGAAGGTTATTTGCCAAGTAAAGGTGTTTATGCAGTTTCTGTAAATGGCTTTAGGCAGGTTTTTGGTGTATCTTTGAAAGAATATTTTTTGACTTTTATTTGCCTGTCCTGCTTGTTTAGATTACATACTTGCAGCAGAAACTTCTTAATTAGATTTTTTCCAGATGGCAGAAACTTGGGCTTAGCTGAGGCTCATTGCAATACTGTAATAAAATTAAATACGACTATTAATAAACTACTAATATTCTCACATAGTTGCTGTACAATAGGTCTTGCTTTGTCTATTTGCATAAGATTAATAATACTTCAGTTGTATCAATGGCATTAGAGTACTGTATTGTAAACATAAGATCATAAGAGTTAGGAAATACCAGTGAAACCTGGTCAGTCCTGCACGCATTGCAAAATACTATTTGATTATGCTTTTCTTCCACAGAAATCTTTGATTCTTTCATTTCATGTGCTGCAAAGGCTTATTGAAGGATGAAGGTAATCAGTATTTTAGGATTTATGACCCCTCTTTACCTTCCTTATTAACTGCACATTGTTAAAATCTTGTTCTAAACTTTTAATTATTGATTTTCTTACAGTCATCTTTTGTTTGTATTGTTTTGTTTGTATATTCTGTTTGCACATTCTTCAAAACCATTTTTTTTCTTTAAAAACAAAAGATATTTTTATGTTGTGCATTTCTTGAGAACCTGTATGTTCTAACTTTGCCTACAATATTCCAAAAAGAAGACTCTTTATACGTCAGAAATATCTCAAGATCACATTTTTAAATGACAAGTCTAAGTATTCTGACAACTTTTCTTGCTTTTTTACAGGATCATAAGATAATTCAGAAGGGAAGGGACTTCAAGAGTTTTCTGGTACAACCTTCTGCTCAAAGCAAGGTCAGTGCTAATCAAGGACAAGGTTACTCAGATCTTTTATAGTTGGGCCTTGAAAACCTCTATGTATGGAGACTGCATAAACCTCTCTGGGAAAGCTTATTGTGCTTAATTACCTTCACCATTAAAGTTTTTTTTCCTTATATCCAGATGAAACTTCCCTGTTTTATTTTACGACCACAGTCTCTCACTTTGCTGCTGTGGAACTCAATTAAAAGTCTGTCTCCATCTTCTTTTAACCAGTTTTTCAGGGCACCAAGGACATCACCAACCCCAACTGTCGCTGTCCAACCCTCCCCTGGGAGCTCCTACCACGCTGCTGGCAGTCCAGGATCTCATTTCAGCCCCTGGGACCCTAAGTTCCTGCCTGAGATGGAGCCTTGGATGGCAAGGACCCTGCCCTGACATCTGGATTATCATACTCGGGTCTTGGCCCTCCATCCCTTAGGAAGCAGGCAGCTCCTGCAGCACCTTGACAGTACTCATATGTGCCGCGAAGACTACCGCCCTGAAGCCACCCATTCTCCATGATGAACCTGCCCAGATCCACTGGCCTCTCCTTAAGAGGCAAATGCTCCAGGCCTGACCAGTTTGAGGCCCTCCACTGAGCTTGCTCTGGTCTGTCAGTATCTTTCTTGTATTGGATGGGGCCAAAACTGGTCTAAAAAGTGTCGTGTGAGAGGGATAATCACTTCCTTCAACCTACTGGCTGGGCTGTTGTTGATATAGCCTTGTGCATTGTAAGCCTTTTTGACTGCCAAGGCACACTGCTAGCTCATGTTTAGCATGCTGTCCACCAGGACCACCAGATCTTTTGCAGCAGAGCAGCTCCCCAGTCAGTCTGTCTCCAGGTAGTCTGCTGGGCCTGGTGCAGGGCTTTGCAATTGCCATTGTTGAATTCATACGGTTCTTGTCAGCCCATTCCTCCAGCCTGCCTATATCCCTCTGTGTGATTGCCCTGGTTTTGAACATTTTGACCAGAGTCCACAGTGTAGTGCTGTCCATCAACTTGATAAAACTACGTTTTTCCTCCTTCTCCACATCGCTGACAAAAATATTAGTGAGAAAGTATCACTGGGTAGACATGTGAAGAACTCTGCTTATAACTGATCTCCAGGCTCAATACTAACCTTCAACAGGAACAGTTTCAGCCCACCAAGCCAGTCAGTTTTTCAGTCATCTCATAGTCTCTCCATCTTGGCCAAACAGATAAAAAAGTATGTAAGGAAACAGTCTCAAAAATCTTGTTAAGGATCCACAGATCTTATGCCATCATAGAAGACTATTGCTTTTATCTGGCATGATTTACTCTCAGTAAGTCCATGCTGGTTGTACCATGTCACCTTCTTCTAATGTCTTTCAAAATGACTTGCTCCATGATTTCCCCATGGACCTGAGCGAAACTGACTAGCCTGCAGTACTCCAGATGTCCCAAGACAGCAGCTTGACAATGACATCAGCCAGGTTTCAGCATCCCTGCATTCATCCAATTTAGTCCCATGGATTTTCATGGGTCAAGATTTCTCAAGAGTTCCCAAACTTGATCCTCTTCCATTGCTAGTAGCTCCTGACCTAATGAACTCTGTTTCTAGGCAGAAGGGACTGGAAGATATTGTCAGTAAAGAAGGCAAAGAAGGCACTGAATATCTCTGCCTTATCTGTACACACTATCACTAAACATCCACCACATACAGATGCAGGCCCAATTTTTCCTTATTTATTTTTATATTCATAATATAACAGTAGAAGCTCTTTTAGCCCTTATTTTCCCTTGTTGGTTTCAGTCCCAGTTGTATCTTGCCTGCATGCCCTGGCAATATTGCTGTAATCCATATTTGTACCTGGACCTCACTTCTACATCCTGTGTGTCCTTTTATGTTTTGAGGGCCAATCATGAGTTCCCTGTTTAACCAAGCTAGTCTCCTTACTTGTCTGTTCGTTTTCTTATGAATGAGTATGAATAATTTTTGTGCTTGAAAGACAGTCTCTAAAGACTCAGTATAATTTTTCTTCTAACTCAATATGAGATGAATTTAACTGTCTATTAGTTTATATGACTTTACTGAAGTATGGAGACTTATAAATCGATGTCTTAAAGCTGACCAACAAAAATCCATTGTCTTCTTTTAAGTTTTTAGTTTATACTGTTTAAGCCATTAATAACTAAAATTAAAGCTGTTGCAATCACAGCAACCCACTGGTTATGAAGCTAATATTTTACAAAACATAAATATTACTTAGCTAAGAGAAACGACACATCTAGGATGTTGAACATCACTGGAACCAAAGAAAAAAGTGCAAAGAAACATAAATGGAAAAGAGCAATTATCAAGATAATACTGTCATATTTTCCAGTAGAATTAGACAGAGATTTTCTTACTAAATTCTAGGTTGAGGTGAAATACTTACCAAGTTTTTTGTTTTTACAGTACAGTTTATCTATCTATATTGCAGTCAGTACCAGATCAACAGAAGTTTTGAATCTGAAAATATTTAAATATATATTAAAATGCTGATTGGGAAAGTGAAAATATTACAAGTAAAGACTTATTGAAAAAAATGACCGGTGAAGTTTATACAAAGCATGGAAATAGTACTGAAAATGTAGTAAGATACTTAGGATGAGTATCTTACAGATACAACATTTCAAATAGGTGTCATAAAAATTTAAAAGTATATACTAACATGAGGAAAAAATTGATTTGTGTTTTCTAGTTTCTTGTGGAAAACAAGGGAAGCAAAAACTTTTAGAATGTGATAATTTTCCCCCATCTGATTCATGTTGACATTGAATAAGACTCATTTCAGCCTGCTCAGCTGTCTACTTCAGGAAGAGATGCACTGAATTCCACAAATGTATGTTTGTCACTATTTGATTATTGATTACAAAGATAACTAGTATAACTATCCTGAACACAAATATCTAGACCATAGAAGTCTATGTTCTGTCACCTGGATACACGATGTCATAATCATCATAGAATAGAATAGAATAGAATAGAATAGAATAGAATAGAATCGAATCGAATCGAATAGAATCGAATCGAATAGAATCGAATCGAATTGAATAGAATAGAACATTTCAGTTGGAAGGTACCTACAATGATCCTCTAGTCCAACTGCCTGTGCAATTCAGGGCTGAACAAAAATTAAAACGTGTTACTAAGGACATTGTCCAAATGCCTCTGTGATGGGTTAGCCCTTGGCTGGGGGCCAAACCACACACAGCCGCTCACACAATTCCTGCCACCATCCGAGGGTAGGGGAGAGAGTTAAAGGGGTAGTATGTAAGGGTTCTGACTGGGCAGGACCAGGGGAGAGAGTTAAAGGGGTAAATGGAAAAAAGGACTCGTGGGTTGAGATAAGGACAATTTAATAACTAAGCTACAATAATATTGAAAATAATACTATATACAAATATACAAATGAGTGATACACTGTGATACTGCCCCCTCACCCGATGACCAAGGCTCAGCCTGTTCCCGGCTAATGATCCCGGAACTACACTCACAATTCCCCCAGACGGGGGGTGCACCGCTCCTGGAGGCACTCACGGAGCGGAGATAACAGTCCGAGCATCCCAGACGGAGAGCTGACTGGAGTGTGGGGAAAATGACCACCTGGCCCCAGCTAACGATCCCCGCCGGAGAGGGTGGGTCCCAAAACTCACAGAACAGAGATAACAATTTGAGCGTCCCCGACGGGTGTGTGGGGGGGGAAAGGCCTTGGAAGAGCGATCCAGAGACAGAAGAGACCGAAACCGAAAGACCTCGGAACCAAAAAGCGTGATCTTCCTGGGGTCCTCACCTATATACTGGG
>NW_010120758.1:0-222 GCF_000699245.1 Pterocles gutturalis
GCACAGCTGAGTTTCCATTCCCACCCAGCTGAGGCAGAGAAGAGTGGAAGCGCAGAGTCAGCAAACCACAGACTCCAGCAGGAAACCCCTGCCCTGAACATGCTCATGAAACGTCCCCTTGGAAATGACCAGAGCGTGAGCTGGAGCTGTGAGCAAACCTGACACACCTGCCTGGGCTTGCTCCTTCCACCCACAGCTTCTCCCCACAGCGCCATGGGGCGC
>NW_010120758.1:553-841 GCF_000699245.1 Pterocles gutturalis
CAGGCAGTGCCCTCAGCCCTGCGGCGCTTTGCACAGGAGCTGCTCCTGGGCAGAGCTGTCTCTCTGCAGCGCTGCCCACGTGCCATCAGCTCCCTCCATCCCCAGAGCCCAGCCCAGCTCAGCAGCACAGGACCAGTCCAAGGCATCTTAATGACCCCTCTGGAGAGTTTTTTGTCCATCAGCATCAGACACTGAGAAGAAGTTCAAGAAACCTCTCAAGAATTCCAAGTCAGACGCAAACTCCAAACTTTCCTAGAGTGTTAATGGGTCCCACTGAGGAACATCACT